>NW_026558550.1:0-161344 GCF_026930045.1 Uloborus diversus | reverse complement strand
ACCAGCTAACTAGAAACCCAGGCAACCAACCCTGCCAGGCAGCCAACAAACCAAATCCTACCACCCGCTCGCCCACCAAGCCAGAAACAGCCATCAAGCCAACCTATCGACCAACCAATTAACCAACCAACCAACCAACTAACTAGACAGCCAGCCAACCAACCCTGCCAGGCAGCCAGCAAACCAAACCCTACCACCCGCTGGCCCACCAAGCCAGAAACAGCCAGCCAGCCAACCTATCGACCAACCAATTAACCAACCAACCAACTAACTAGACAGCCAGCCAACCAACCCTGCCAGGCAGCCAACAAACCAAATCCTACCACCCGCTCGCCCACCAAGCCAGAAACATCCAGCCAGTCAAACTATCGACCAAACAATTAACCAACCAACCAACCAACTAACTAGACAGCCAGCCAACCAACCCTGCCAGGCAGCCAGCAAACCAAACATTACCACCCGCTGGCCCACCAAGCCAGAAACAGCCAGCCAGCCAACCTATCGACCAACCAATTAACCAACCAACCAACTAACTAGACAGCCAGCCAACCAACCCTGCCAGGCAGCCAGCAAAACAAACCCTACCACCCGCTCGCCCACCAAGACAGAAACAGCCAGCCAGCCAACCTATCGACCAACCAATTAACCAACCAACCAACCAACTAACTAGACAGCCAGCCAACTAACCCTGCAAGGCAGCTAACAAACCAAACCCTACCATCCGCTCGCCCACCAAGCCAGAAACAGCCATCCAGCCAACCTATCGACCAACCAATTAGCCAACCAACCAACCAACTAACTAGACAGCCAGCCAACCAACCTTGCCAGGCAGCCAACAAACCAAACCCTACCACCCGCTCGCCCACCAAGCCAGAAACAGCCATCCAGCCAACCTATCGACCAACCAATTAACCAACCAACCAACCAACTAACTAGACAGCCAGCCAACCAATCCTGCCATGCAGCCAACAAACCAAACCCTACCACCCGCTCGCCCACCAAGCCAGAAACAGCCAGCCAGCCAACCTATCGACCAACCAATTATCCAACCAACCAACCAACTAACTAGACCGCCAGCCAACCAACCTTGCCAGGCAGCCAACAAACCAAAACCTACCACCCGCTCGCCCACCAAGCCAGAAACAGCCAGCCAGCCAACCTATCGACCAACCAATTAAACAACCGACCAACGAACTAACTAGACAGCCAGCCAACCAACCCTGCCAGGCAGCCAACAAACCAAACCCTACCACCCGCTCGCCCACCAAGCCAGAAACAGCCAGCCAGCCAACCTATCAACCAACCAATTAACCAACCAACCAACCAAATAACTAGACAGCCAGCCAACCAACCCTGCCAGGCAGCCAACAAACCAAACCCTACCACCCGCTCGCCCACCAAGCCAGAAACAGCGAGCCAGACAACCTATCGACCAGCCAATTTTCAACCAACCAACCAACTAACTAGACAGCCAGCCAACCAACCTTGCCAGGCAGCCAACAAACCAAATCCTACCACCCGCTCGCCCACCAAGCCAGAAACAGCCAGCCAGTCAACCTATCGACCAAAAAATTAACCAACCAACCAACCAGCTAACTAGAAACCCAGGCAACCAACCCTGCCAGGCAGCCAACAAACCAAATCCTACCACCCGCTCGCCCACCAAGCCAGAAACAGCCATCAAGCCAACCTATCGACCAACCAATTAACCAACCAACCAACCAACTAACTAGACAGCCAGCCAACCAACCCTGCCAGGCAGCCAACAAACCAAATCCTACCACCCGCTCGCCCACCAAGCCAGAAACATCCAGCCAGTCAAACTATCGACCAAACAATTAACCAACCAACCAACCAACTAACTAGACAGCCAGCCAACCAACCCTGCCAGGCAGCCAGCAAACCAAACCCTACCACCCGCTGGCCCACCAAGCCAGAAACAGCCAGCCAGCCAACCTATCGACCAACCAATTAACCAACCAACCAACTAACTAGACAGCCAGCCAACCAACCCTGCCAGGCAGCCAGCAAAACAAACCCTACCACCCGCTCGCCCACCAAGACAGAAACAGCCAGCCAGCCAACCTATCGACCAACCAATTAACCAACCAACCAACCAACTAACTAGACAGCCAGCCAACCAACCCTGCCAGGCAGCCAACAAACCAAACCCTACCACCCGCTCGCCCACCAAGCCAGAAACAGCCAGTCAGCCAACCTATCGACCAACCAATTAACCAACCAACCAACCAACTAACTAGACAGCGAGCCAACCAACCCTGCCAGGCAGCCAACAAACCAAACCCTACCACCCGCTCGCGCACCAAGCCAGAAACAGCCAGCCAGCCAACCTATCGACCAACGAATTAACCAACCAACCAACCAACTAACTAGACAGCCAGCCAACCAACCTTGCCAGGCAGCCAACAAACCAAACCCTACCACCCGCTCGCCCACCAAGCCTGAAACAGCCAGCCAGCCAACCTATCGACCAACCAATTAACCAATCAACCAACCAACTAACTAGACAGCCAGCCAACCAACCCTGCCAGGCAGCCAACAAACCAAACCCTACCACCCGCTGGCCCACCAAGCCAGAAACAGCCAGCCAGCCAACCTATCGACCAACCAATTAACCAACCAACCAACTAACTAGACAGCCAGCCAACCAACCCTGCCAGGCAGCCAGCAAAACAAACCCTACCACCCGCTCGCCCACCAAGACAGAAACAGCCAGCCAGCCAACCTATCGACCAACCAATTAACCAACCAACCAACCAACTAACTAGACAGCCAGCCAACCAACCCTGCCAGGCAGCCAACAAACCAAACCCTACCACCCGCTCGCCCACCAAGCCAGAAACAGCCAGTCAGCCAACCTATCGACCAACCAATTAACCAACCAACCAACCAACTAACTAGACAGCGAGCCAACCAACCCTGCCAGGCAGCCAACAAACCAAACCCTACCACCCGCTCGCGCACCAAGCCAGAAACAGCCAGCCAGCCAACCTATCGACCAACCAATTAACCAACCAACCAACCAACTAACTAGACAGCCAGCCAACCAACCCTGCCAGTCAGCCAACAAACCAAACCCTACCACCCGCTCGCCCACCAAGCCAGAAACAGCCATCCAGCCAACCAACCCTGCCAGGCAGCCAACAAACCAAACCCTACCACCCGCTCGCCCACCAAGCCAGAAACAGCCAGTCAGCCAACCTATCGACCAACCAATTAACCAACCAACCAACTAACTAGACAGCCAGCCAACCAACCCTGCCAGGCAGCCAACAAACCAAACCCTACCACCCGCTCGCGCACCAAGCCAGAAACAGCCAGCCAGCCAACCTATCGACCAACCAATTAACCAACCAACCAACCAACTAACTAGACAGCCAGCCAACCAACCCTGCCAGTCAGCCAACAAACCAAACCCTACCACCCGCTCGCCCACCAAGCCAGAAACAGCCATCCAGCCAACCAACCCTGCCAGGCAGCCAACAAACCAAACCCTACCACCCGCTCGCCCACCAAGCCAGAAACAGCCAGTCAGCCAACCTATCGACCAACCAATTAACCAACCAACCAACTAACTAGACAGCCAGCCAACCAACCCTGCCAGGCAGCCAACAAACCAAATCCTACCACCAGCTCGCCCACCAAGCCAGAAACAGCCAGCCAGTCAACCTATCGACCAAAAAATTAACCAACCAACCAACCAACTAACTAGACAGCCAGCCAACCAACCCTGCCAGGCAGCCAACAAACCAAACCCTACCACCCGCTCGCCCACCAAGCCAAAAACAGCCAGCCAGCCAACCTATCGACCAACCAATTAACCAACCAACCAACCAACTAACTGGACAGCCAGCCAACCAACCCTGCCAGGCAGCCAACAAACCAAACCCTACCACCTGCTCGCCCACCAAGCCAGAAACAGCCAGCCAGCCAACCTATCGACCAACGAATTAACCAACCAACCAACCAACTAACTAGACAGCCAGCCAACCAACCCTGCCAGGCAGCCAACAAACCAAACCCTACCACCCGCTCGCCCACCAAGCCAGAAACAGCCAGCCAGCCAGCCTATCGATCAACCAATTAACCAACCAACCAACCAACTAACTAGACAGCCAGCCAACCAACCCTGCCAGGCAGCCAACAAACCAAACCCTACCACCCGCTCGCCCACCAAGCCAGAAACAGCCATCCAGCCAAACTATCGACCAACCAATTAACCAACCAACCAACCAACTAACAAGACAGCCAGCCAACCAACCCTGCCAGGCAGCCAACAAACCAAACCCTACCACCCGCTCGCCCACCAAGCCAGAAACAGCCATCCAGCCAACCTATCGACCAACCAATTAGCCAACCAACCAACCAACTAACTAGACAGCCAGCCAACCAACCTGCCAGGCAGCCAAGAAACCAAACCCTACCACCCGCTCGCCCACCAAGCCAGAAACAGCCATCCAGCCAACCTATCGACCAACCAATTAACCAACCAACCAACCAACTAACTAGACAGCCAGCCAACCAATCCTGCCATGCAGCCAACAAACCAAACCCTACCACCCGCTCGCCACCCAAGCCAGAAACAGCCAGCCAGCCAACCTATCGACCAACCAATTATCCAACCAACCAACCAACTAACTAGACCGCCAGCCAACAAACCTTGCCAGGCAGCCAACAAACCAAAACCTACCACCCGCTCGCCCACCAAGCCAGAAACAGCCAGCCAGCCAACCTATCGACCAACCAATTAAACAACCAACCAACGAACTAACTAGACAGCCAGCCAACCAACCCTGCCAGGCAGCCAACAAACCAAACCCTACCACCCGCTCGCCCACCAAGCCAGAAACAGCGAGCCAGACAACCTATCGACCAGCCAATTTACAACCAACCAACCAACTAACTAGACAGCCAGCCAACCAACCTTGCCAGGCAGCCAACAAACCAAATCCTACCACCCGCTCGCCCACCAAGCCAGAAACAGCCAGCCAGTCAACCTATCGACCAAAAAATTAACCAACCAACCAACCAGCTAACTAGAAACCCAGGCAACCAACCCTGCCAGGCAGCCAACAAACCAAATCCTACCACCCGCTCGCCCACCAAGCCAGAAACAGCCATCAAGCCAACCTATCGACCAACCAATTAACCAACCAACCAACCAACTAACTAGACAGCCAGCCAACCAACCCTGCCAGGCAGCCAACAAACCAAATCCTACCACCCGCTCGCCCACCAAGCCAGAAACATCCAGCCAGTCAAACTATCGACCAAACAATTAACCAACCAACCAACCAACTAACTAGACAGCCAGCCAACCAACCCTGACAGGCAGCCAGCAAACCAAACCCTACCACCCGTTGGCCCACCAAGCCAGAAACAGCCAGCCAGCCAACCTATCGACCAACCAATTAACCAACCAACCAACTAACTAGACAGCCAGCCAACCAACCCTGCCAGGCAGCCAGCAAACCAAACCCTACCACCCGCTCGCCCACCAAGACAGAAACAGCCAGCCAGCCAACCTATCGACCAACCAATTAACCAACCAACCAACCAACTAACTAGACAGCCAGCCAACTAACCCTGCAAGGCAGCTAACAAACCAAACCCTAAAATCCGCTCGCCCACCAAGCCAGAAACAGCCATCCAGCCAACCTATCGACCAACCAATTAGCCAACCAACCAACCAACTAACTAGACAGCCAGCCAACCAACCTTGCCAGGCAGCCAACAAACCAAACCCTACCACCCGCTCGCCCACCAAGCCAGAAACAGCCATCCAGCCAACCTATCGACCAACCAATTAACCAACCAACCAACCAACTAACTAGACAGCCAGCCAACCAATCCTGCCATGCAGCCAACAAACCAAACCCTACCACCCGCTCGCCCACCAAGCCAGAAACAGCCAGCCAGCCAGCCTATCGACCAACCAATTATCCAACCAACCAACCAACTAACTAGACCGCCAGCCAACCAACCTTGCCAGGCAGCCAACAAAGCAAAACCTACCACCCGCTCGCCCACCAAGCCAGAAACAGCCAGCCAGCCAACCTATCGACCAACCAATTATCCAACCAACCAACCAACTAACTAGACCGCCAGCCAACAAACCTTGCCAGGCAGCCAACAAACCAAAACCTACCACCCGCTCGCCCACCAAGCCAGAAACAGCCAGCCAGCCAACCTATCGACCAACCAATTAAACAACCAACCAAAGAACTAACTAGACAGCCAGCCAACCAACCCTGCCAGGCAGCCAACAAACCAAACCCTACCACCCGCTCGCCCACCAAGCCAGAAACAGCCAGCCAGCCAACCTATCAACCAACCAATTAACCAACCAACCAACCAAATAACTAGACAGCCAGCCAACCAACCCTGCCAGGCAGCCAACAAACCAAACCCTACCACCCGCTCGCCCACCAAGCCAGAAACAGCGAGCCAGACAACCTATCGACCAGCCAATTTACAACCAACCAACCAACTAACTAGACAGCCAGCCAACCAACCTTGCCAGGCAGCCAACAAACCAAATCCTACCACCCGCTCGCCCACCAAGCCAGAAACAGCCAGCCAGTCAACCTATCGACCAAAAAATTAACCAACCAACCAACCAGCTAACTAGAAACCCAGGCAACCAACCCTGCCAGGCAGCCAACAAACCAAATCCTACCACCCGCTCGCCCACCAAGCCAGAAACAGCCATCAAGCCAACCTATCGACCAACCAATTAACCAACCAACCAACCAACTAACTAGACAGCCAGCCAACCAACCCTGCCAGGCAGCCAACAAACCAAATCCTACCACCCGCTCGCCCACCAAGCCAGAAACATCCAGCCAGTCAAACTATCGACCAAACAATTAACCAACCAACCAACCAACTAGACAGCCAGCCAACCAACCCTGCCAGGCAGCCAGCAAACCAAACCCTACCACCCGCTGGCCCACCAAGCCAGAAACAGCCAGCCAGCCAACCTATCGACCAACCAATTAACCAACCAACCAACTAACTAGACAGCCAGCCAACCAACCCTGCCAGGCAGCCAGCAAACCAAACCCTACCACCCGCTCGCCCACCAAGACAGAAACAGCCAGACAGCCAACCTATCGACCAACCAATTAACCAACCAACCAACCAACTAACTAGACAGCCAGCCAACTAACCCTGCAAGGCAGCTAACAAACCAAACCCTACCATCCGCTCGCCCACCAAGCCAGAAACAGCCATCCAGCCAACCTATCGACCAACCAATTAGCCAACCAACCAACCAACTAACTAGACAGCCAGCCAACCAACCTTGCCAGGCAGCCAACAAACCAAAGCCTACCACCCGCTCGCCCACCAAGCCAGAAAAAGCCATCCAGCCAACCTATCGACCAACCAATTAACCAACCAACCAACCAACTAACTAGACAGCCAGCCAACCAATCCTGCCATGCAGCCAACAAACCAAACCCTACCACCCGCTCGCCCACCAAGCCAGAAACAGCCAGCCAGCCAACCTATCGACCAACCAATTATCCAACCAACCAACCAACTAACTAGACCGCCAGCCAACCAACCTTGCCAGGCAGCCAACAAACCAAAACCTACCACCCGCTCGCCCACCAAGCCAGAAATAGCCAGCCAGCCAACCTATCGACCAACCAATTATCCAACCAACCAACCAACTAACTAGACCGCCAGCCAACAAACCTTGCCAGGCAGCCAACAAACCAAAACCTACCACCCGCTCGCCCACCAAGCCAGAAACAGCCAGCCAGCCAACCTATCGACCAACCAATTAAACAACCAACCAACGAACTAACTAGACAGCCAGCCAACCAACCCTGCCAGGCAGCCAACAAACCAAACCCTACCACCCGCTCGCCCACCAAGCCAGAAACAGCCAGCCAGCCAACCTATCAACCAACCAATTAACCAACCAACCAACCAAATAACTAGACAGCCAGCCAACCAACCCTGCCAGGCAGCCAACAAACCAAACCCTACCACCCGCTCGCCCATCAAGCCAGAAACAGCGAGCCAGACAACCTATCGACCAGCCAATTTACAACCAACCAACCAACTAACTAGACAGCCAGCCAACCAACCTTGCCAGGCAGCCAACAAACCAAATCCTACCACCCGCTCGCCCACCAAGCCAGAAACAGCCAGCCAGTCAACCTATCGACCAAAAAATTAACCAACCAACCAACCAGCTAACTAGAAACCCAGGCAACCAACCCTGCCAGGCAGCCAACAAACCAAATCCTACCACCCGCTCGCCCACCAAGCCAGAAACAGCCATCAAGCCAACCTATCGACCAACCAATTAACCAACCAACCAACCAACTAACTAGACAGCCAGCCAACCAACCCTGCCAGGCAGCCAACAAACCAAATCCTACCACCCGCTCGCCCACCAAGCCAGAAACATCCAGCCAGTCAAACTATCGACCAAACAATTAACCAACCAACCAACCAACTAACTAGACAGCCAGCCAACCAACCCTGACAGGCAGCCAGCAAACCAAACCCTACCACCCGCTGGCCCACCAAGCCAGAAACAGCCAGCCAGCCAACCTATCGACCAACCAATTAACCAACCAACCAACTAACTAGACAGCCAGCCAACCAACCCTGCCAGGCAGCCAGCAAACCAAACCCTACCACCCGCTCGCCCACCAAGACAGAAACAGCCAGACAGCCAACCTATCGACCAACCAATTAACCAACCAACCAACCAACTAACTAGACAGCCAGCCAACTAACCCTGCAAGGCAGCTAACAAACCAAACCCTAAAATCCGCTCGCCCACCAAGCCAGAAACAGCCATCCAGCCAACCTATCGACCAACCAATTAGCCAACCAACCAACCAACTAACTAGACAGCCAGCCAACCAACCTTGCCAGGCAGCCAACAAACCAAACCCTACCACCCGCTCGCCCACCAAGCCAGAAACAGCCATCCAGCCAACCTATCGACCAACCAATTAACCAACCAACCAACCAACTAACTAGACAGCCAGCCAACCAATCCTGCCATGCAGCCAACAAACCAAACCCTACCACCCGCTCGCCCACCAAGCCAGAAACAGCCAGCCAGCCAGCCTATCGACCAACCAATTATCCAACCAACCAACCAACTAACTAGACCGCCAGCCAACCAACCTTGCCAGGCAGCCAACAAAGCAAAACCTACCACCCGCTCGCCCACCAAGCCAGAAACAGCCAGCCAGCCAACCTATCGACCAACCAATTATCCAACCAACCAACCAACTAACTAGACCGCCAGCCAACAAACCTTGCCAGGCAGCCAACAAACCAAAACCTACCACCCGCTCGCCCACCAAGCCAGAAACAGCCAGCCAGCCAACCTATCGACCAACCAATTAAACAACCAACCAACGAACTAACTAGACAGCCAGCCAACCAACCCTGCCAGGCAGCCAACAAACCAAACCTACCACCCGCTCGCCCACCAAGCCAGAAACAGCCAGCCAGCCAACCTATCAACCAACCAATTAACCAACCAACCAACCAAATAACTAGACAGCCAGCCAACCAACCCTGCCAGGCAGCCAACAAACCAAACCCTACCACCCGCTCGCCCACCAAGCCAGAAACAGCGAGCCAGACAACCTATCGACCAGCCAATTTACAACCAACCAACCAACTAACTAGACAGCCAGCCAACCAACCTTGCCAGGCAGCCGACAAACCAAATCCTACCACCCGCTCGCCCACCAAGCCAGAAACAGCCAGCCAGTCAACCTATCGACCAAAAAATTAACCAACCAACCAACCAGCTAACTAGAAACCCAGGCAACCAACCCTGCCAGGCAGCCAACAAACCAAATCCTACCACCCGCTCGCCCACCAAGCCAGAAACAGCCATCAAGCCAACCTATCGACCAACCAATTAACCAACCAACCAACCAACTAACTAGACAGCCAGCCAACCAACCCTGCCAGGCAGCCAACAAACCAAATCCTACCACCCGCTCGCCCACCAAGCCAGAAACATCCAGCCAGTCAAACTATCGACCAAACAATTAACCAACCAACCAACCAACTAACTAGACAGCCAGCCAACCAACCCTGCCAGGCAGCCAGCAAACCAAACCCTACCACCCGCTGGCCCACCAAGCCAGAAACAGCCAGCCAGCCAACCTATCGACCAACCAATTAACCAACCAACCAACTAACTAGACAGCCAGCCAACCAACCCTGCCAGGCAGCCAGCAAACCAAACCCTACCACCCGCTCGCCCACCAAGACAGAAACAGCCAGCCAGCCAACCTATCGACCAACCAATTAACCAACCAACCAACCAACTAACTAGACAGCCAGCCAACTAACCCTGCAAGGCAGCTAACAAACCAAACCCTACCATCCGCTCGCCCACCAAGCCAGAAACAGCCATCCAGCCAACCTATCGACCAACCAATTAGCCAACCAACCAACCAACTAACTAGACAGCCAGCCAACCAACCTTGCCAGGCAGCCAACAAACCAAAGCCTACCACCCGCTCGCCCACCAAGCCAGAAACAGCCATCCAGCCAACCTATCGACCAACCAATTAACCAACCAACCAACCAACTAACTAGACAGCCAGCCAACCAATCCTGCCATGCAGCCAACAAACCAAACCCTACCACCCGCTCGCCCACCAAGCCAGAAACAGCCAGCCAGCCAACCTATCGACCAACCAATTATCCAACCAACCAACCAACTAACTAGACCGCCAGCCAACCAACCTTGCCAGGCAGCCAACAAACCAAAACCTACCACCCGCTCGCCCACCAAGCCAGAAACAGCCAGCCAGCCAACCTATCGACCAACCAATTATCCAACCAACCAACCAACTAACTAGACCGCCAGCCAACAAACCTTGCCAGGCAGACAACAAACCAAAACCTACCACCCGCTCGCCCACCAAGCCAGAAACAGCCAGCCAGCCAACCTATCGACCAACCAATTAAACAACCAACCAACGAACAAACTAGACAGCCAGCCAACCAACCCTGCCAGGCAGCCAACAAACCAAACCCTACCACCCGCTCGCCCACCAAGCCAGAAACAGCCAGCCAGCCAACCTATCAACCAACCAATTAACCAACCAACCAACCAAATAACTAGACAGCCAGCCAACCAACCCTGCCAGGCAGCCAACAAACCAAACCCTACCACCCGCTGGCCCACCAAGCCAGAAACAGCGAGCCAGACAACCTATCGACCAGCCAATTTACAACCAAAAAACCAACTAACTAGACAGCCAGCCAACCAACCTTGCCAGGCAGCCAACAAACCAAATCCTACCACCCGCTCGCCCACCAAGCCAGAAACAGCCAGCCAGTCAACCTATCGACCAAAAAGTTAACCAACCAACCAACCAGCTAACTAGAAACCCAGGCAACCAACCCTGCCAGGCAGCCAACAAACCAAATCCTACCACCCGCTCGCCCACCAAGCCAGAAGCAGCCATCAAGCCAACCTATCGACCAACCAATTAACCAACCAACCAACCAACTAACTAGACAGCCAGCCAACCAACCCTGCCAGGCAGCCAACAAACCAAATCCTACCACCCGCTCGCCCACCAAGCCAGAAACATCCAGCCAGTCAAACTATCGACCAAACAATTAACCAACCAACCAACTAACTAGACAGCCAGCCAACCAACCCTGCCAGGCAGCCAGCAAACCAAACCCTACCACCCGCTCGCCCACCAAGACAGAAACAGCCAGCCAGCCAACCTATCGACCAACCAATTAACCAACCAACCAACCAACTAACTAGACAGCCAGCCAACGAACCCTGCAAGGCAGCTAACAAACCAAACCCTACCATCCGCTCGCCCACCAAGCCAGAAACAGCCATCCAGCCAACCTATCGACCAACCAATTAGCCAACCAACCAACCAACTAACTAGACAGCCAGCCAACCAACCTTGCCAGGCAGCCAACAAACCAAACCCTACCACCCGCTCGCCCACCAAGCCAGAAACAGCCATCCAGCCAACCTATCGACCAACCAATTAACCAACCAACCAACCAACTAACTAGACAGCCAGCCAACCAATCCTGCCATGCAGCCAACAAACCAAACCCTACCACCCGCTCGCCCACCAAGCCAGAAACAGCCAGCCAGCCAACCTATCGACCAACCAATTATCCAACCAACCAACCAACTAACTAGACCGCCAGCCAACCAACCTTGCCAGGCAGCCAACAAACCAAAACCTACCACCCGCTCGCCCACCAAGCCAGAAACAGCCAGCCAGCCAAACTATCGACCAACCAATTAAACAACCGACCAACGAACTAACTAGACAGCCAGCCAACCAACCCTGCCAGGCAGCCAACAAACCAAACCCTACCACCCGCTCGCCCACCAAGCCAGAAACAGCCAGCCAGCCAACCTATCAACCAACCAATTAACCAACCAACCAACCAAATAACTAGACAGCCAGCCAACCAACCCTGCCAGGCAGCCAACAAACCAAACCCTACCACCCGCTCGCCCACCAAGCCAGAAACAGCGAGCCAGACAACCTATCGACCAGCCAATTTACAACCAACCAACCAACTAACTAGACAGCCAGCCAACCAACCTTGCCAGGCAGCCAACAAACCAAATCCTACCACCCGCTCGCCCACCAAGCCAGAAACAGCCAGCCAGTCAACCTATCGACCAAAAAATTAACCAAACAACCAACCAGCTAACTAGAAACCCAGGCAACCAACCCTGCCAGGCAGCCAACAAACCAAATCCTACCACCCGCTCGCCCACCAAGCCAGAAACAGCCATCAAGCCAACCTATCGACCAACCAATTAACCAACCAACCAACCAACTAACTAGACAGCCAGCCAACCAACCCTGCCAGGCAGCCAACAAACCAAATCCTACCACCCGCTCGCCCACCAAGCCAGAAACATCCAGCCAGTCAAACTATCGACCAAACAATTAACCAACCAACCAACCAACTAACTAGACAACCAGCCAACCAAACCTGCCAGGCAGCCAGCAAACCAAACCCTACCACCCGCTGGCCCACCAAGCCAGAAACAACCAGCCAGCCAACCTATCGACCAACCAATTAACCAACCAACCAACTAACTAGACAGCCAGCCAACCAACCCTGCCAGGCAGCCAACAAAGCAAAACCTACCACCCGCTCGCCCACCAAGCCAGAAACAGCCAGCCAGCCAACCTATCGACCAACCAATTATCCAACCAACCAACCAACTAACTAGACCGCCAGCCAACAAACCTTGCCAGGCAGCCAACAAACCAAAACCTACCACCCGCTCGCCCACCAAGCCAGAAACAGCCAGCCAGCCAACCTATCGACCAACCAATTAAACAACCAACCAACGAACTAACTAGACAGCCAGCCAACCAACCCTGCCAGGCAGCCAACAAACCAAACCTACCACCCGCTCGCCCACCAAGCCAGAAACAGCCAGCCAGCCAACCTATCAACCAACCAATTAACCAACCAACCAACCAAATAACTAGACAGCCAGCCAACCAACCCTGCCAGGCAGCCAACAAACCAAACCCTACCACCCGCTCGCCCACCAAGCCAGAAACAGCGAGCCAGACAACCTATCGACCAGCCAATTTACAACCAACCAACCAACTAACTAGACAGCCAGCCAACCAACCTTGCCAGGCAGCCGACAAACCAAATCCTACCACCCGCTCGCCCACCAAGCCAGAAACAGCCAGCCAGTCAACCTATCGACCAAAAAATTAACCAACCAACCAACCAGCTAACTAGAAACCCAGGCAACCAACCCTGCCAGGCAGCCAACAAACCAAATCCTACCACCCGCTCGCCCACCAAGCCAGAAACAGCCATCAAGCCAACCTATCGACCAACCAATTAACCAACCAACCAACCAACTAACTAGACAGCCAGCCAACCAACCCTGCCAGGCAGCCAACAAACCAAATCCTACCACCCGCTCGCCCACCAAGCCAGAAACATCCAGCCAGTCAAACTATCGACCAAACAATTAACCAACCAACCAACCAACTAACTAGACAGCCAGCCAACCAACCCTGCCAGGCAGCCAGCAAACCAAACCCTACCACCCGCTGGCCCACCAAGCCAGAAACAGCCAGCCAGCCAACCTATCGACCAACCAATTAACCAACCAACCAACTAACTAGACAGCCAGCCAACCAACCCTGCCAGGCAGCCAGCAAACCAAACCCTACCACCCGCTCGCCCACCAAGACAGAAACAGCCAGCCAGCCAACCTATCGACCAACCAATTAACCAACCAACCAACCAACTAACTAGACAGCCAGCCAACTAACCCTGCAAGGCAGCTAACAAACCAAACCCTACCATCCGCTCGCCCACCAAGCCAGAAACAGCCATCCAGCCAACCTATCGACCAACCAATTAGCCAACCAACCAACCAACTAACTAGACAGCCAGCCAACCAACCTTGCCAGGCAGCCAACAAACCAAAGCCTACCACCCGCTCGCCCACCAAGCCAGAAACAGCCATCCAGCCTACCTATCGACCAACCAATTAACCAACCAACCAACCAACTAACTAGACAGCCAGCCAACCAATCCTGCCATGCAGCCAACAAACCAAACCCTACCACCCGCTCGCCCACCAAGCCAGAAACAGCCAGCCAGCCAACCTATCGACCAACCAATTATCCAACCAACCAACCAACTAACTAGACCGCCAGCCAACCAACCTTGCCAGGCAGCCAACAAACCAAAACCTACCACCCGCTCGCCCACCAAGCCAGAAACAGCCAGCCAGCCAACCTATCGACCAACCAATTATCCAACCAACCAACCAACTAACTAGACCGCCAGCCAACAAACCTTGCCAGGCAGACAACAAACCAAAACCTACCACCCGCTCGCCCACCAAGCCAGAAACAGCCAGCCAGCCAACCTATCGACCAACCAATTAAACAACCAACCAACGAACAAACTAGACAGCCAGCCAACCAACCCTGCCAGGCAGCCAACAAACCAAACCCTACCACCCGCTCGCCCACCAAGCCAGAAACAGCCAGCCAGCCAACCTATCAACCAACCAATTAACCAACCAACCAACCAAATAACTAGACAGCCAGCCAACCAACCCTGCCAGGCAGCCAACAAACCAAACCCTACCACCCGCTGGCCCACCAAGCCAGAAACAGCGAGCCAGACAACCTATCGACCAGCCAATTTACAACCAACCAACCAACTAACTAGACAGCCAGCCAACCAACCTTGCCAGGCAGCCAACAAACCAAATCCTACCACCCGCTCGCCCACCAAGCCAGAAACAGCCAGCCAGTCAACCTATCGACCAAAAAGTTAACCAACCAACCAACCAGCTAACTAGAAACCCAGGCAACCAACCCTGCCAGGCAGCCAACAAACCAAATCCTACCACCCGCTCGCCCACCAAGCCAGAAACAGCCATCAAGCCAACCTATCGACCAACCAATTAACCAACCAACCAACCAACTAACTAGACAGCCAGCCAACCAACCCTGCCAGGCAGCCAACAAACCAAATCCTACCACCCGCTCGCCCACCAAGCCAGAAACATCCAGCCAGTCAAACTATCGACCAAACAATTAACCAACCAACCAACTAACTAGACAGCCAGCCAACCAACCCTGCCAGGCAGCCAGCAAACCAAACCCTACCACCCGCTCGCCCACCAAGACAGAAACAGCCAGCCAGCCAACCTATCGACCAACCAATTAACCAACCAACCAACCAACTAACTAGACAGCCAGCCAACGAACCCTGCAAGGCAGCTAACAAACCAAACCCTACCATCCGCTCGCCCACCAAGCCAGAAACAGCCATCCAGCCAACCTATCGACCAACCAATTAGCCAACCAACCAACCAACTAACTAGACAGCCAGCCAACCAACCTTGCCAGGCAGCCAACAAACCAAACCCTACCACCCGCTCGCCCACCAAGCCAGAAACAGCCATCCAGCCAACCTATCGACCAACCAATTAACCAACCAACCAACCAACTAACTAGACAGCCAGCCAACCAATCCTGCCATGCAGCCAACAAACCAAACCCTACCACCCGCTCGCCCACCAAGCCAGAAACAGCCAGCCAGCCAACCTATCGACCAACCAATTATCCAACCAACCAACCAACTAACTAGACCGCCAGCCAACCAACCTTGCCAGGCAGCCAACAAACCAAAACCTACCACCCGCTCGCCCACCAAGCCAGAAACAGCCAGCCAGCCAAACTATCGACCAACCAATTAAACAACCGACCAACGAACTAACTAGACAGCCAGCCAACCAACCCTGCCAGGCAGCCAACAAACCAAACCCTACCACCCGCTCGCCCACCAAGCCAGAAACAGCCAGCCAGCCAACCTATCAACCAACCAATTAACCAACCAACCAACCAAATAACTAGACAGCCAGCCAACCAACCCTGCCAGGCAGCCAACAAACCAAACTCTACCACCCGCTCGCCCACCAAGCCAGAAACAGCGAGCCAGACAACCTATCGACCAGCCAATTTACAACCAACCAACCAACTAACTAGACAGCCAGCCAACCAACCTTGCCAGGCAGCCAACAAACCAAATCCTACCACCCGCTCGCCCACCAAGCCAGAAACAGCCAGCCAGTCAACCTATCGACCAAAAAATTAACCAAACAACCAACCAGCTAACTAGAAACCCAGGCAACCAACCCTGCCAGGCAGCCAACAAACCAAATCCTACCACCCGCTCGCCCACCAAGCCAGAAACAGCCATCAAGCCAACCTATCGACCAACCAATTAACCAACCAACCAACCAACTAACTAGACAGCCAGCCAACCAACCCTGCCAGGCAGCCAACAAACCAAATCCTACCACCCGCTCGCCCACCAAGCCAGAAACATCCAGCCAGTCAAACTATCGACCAAACAATTAACCAACCAACCAACCAACTAACTAGACAACCAGCCAACCAAACCTGCCAGGCAGCCAGCAAACCAAACCCTACCACCCGCTGGCCCACCAAGCCAGAAACAACCAGCCAGCCAACCTATCGACCAACCAATTAACCAACCAACCAACTAACTAGACAGCCAGCCAACCAACCCTGCCAGGCAGCCAGCAAAACAAACCCTACCACCCGCTCGCCCACCAAGACAGAAACAGCCAGCCAGCCAACCTATCGACCAACCAATTAACCAACCAACCAACCAACTAACTAGACAGCCAGCCAACTAACCCTGCAAGGCAGCTAACAAACCAAACCCTACCATCCGCTCGCCCACCAAGCCAGAAACAGCCATCCAGCCAACCTATCGACCAACCAATTAGCCAACCAACCAACCAACTAACTAGACAGCCAGCCAACCAACCTTGCCAGGCAGCCAACAAACCAAACCCTACCACCCGCTCGCCCACCAAGCCAGAAACAGCCATCCAGCCAACCTATCGACCAACCAATTAACCAACCAACCAACCAACTAACTAGACAGCCAGCCAACCAATCCTGCCATGCAGCCAACAAACCAAACCCTACCACCCGCTCGCCCACCAAGCCAGAAACAGCCAGCCAGCCAACCTATCGACCAACCAATTATCCAACCAACCAACCAACTAACTAGACCGCCAGCCAACCAACCTTGCCAGGCAGCCAACAAACCAAAACCTACCACCCGCTCGCCCACCAAGCCAGAAACAGCCAGCCAGCCAACCTATCGACCAACCAATTAAACAACCGACCAACGAACTAACTAGACAGCCAGCCAACCAACCCTGCCAGGCAGCCAACAAACCAAACCCTACCACCCGCTCGCCCACCAAGCCAGAAACAGCCAGCCAGCCAACCTATCAACCAACCAAATAACTAGACAGCCAGCCAACCAACCCTGCCAGGCAGCCAACAAACCAAACCCTACCACCCGCTCGCCCACCAAGCCAGAAACAGCGAGCCAGACAACCTATCGACCAGCCAATTTTCAACCAACCAACCAACTAACTAGACAGCCAGCCAACCAACCTTGCCAGGCAGCCAACAAACCAAATCCTACCACCCGCTCGCCCACCAAGCCAGAAACAGCCAGCCAGTCAACCTATCGACCAAAAAATTAACCAACCAACCAACCAGCTAACTAGAAACCCAGGCAACCAACCCTGCCAGGCAGCCAACAAACCAAATCCTACCACCCGCTCGCCCACCAAGCCAGAAACAGCCATCAAGCCAACCTATCGACCAACCAATTAACCAACCAACCAACCAACTAACTAGACAGCCAGCCAACCAACCCTGCCAGGCAGCCAACAAACCAAATCCTACCACCCGCTCGCCCACCAAGCCAGAAACATCCAGCCAGTCAAACTATCGACCAAACAATTAACCAACCAACCAACCAACTAACTAGACAGCCAGCCAACCAACCCTGCCAGGCAGCCAGCAAACCAAACCCTACCACCCGCTGGCCCACCAAGCCAGAAACAGCCAGCCAGCCAACCTATCGACCAACCAATTAACCAACCAACCAACTAACTAGACAGCCAGCCAACCAACCCTGCCAGGCAGCCAACAAACCAAACCCTACCACCCGCTCGCCCACCAAGCCAGAAACAGCCAGTCAGCCAACCTATCGACCAACCAATTAACCAACCAACCAACCAACTAACTAGACAGCGAGCCAACCAACCCTGCCAGGCAGCCAACAAACCAAACCCTACCACCCGCTCGCGCACCAAGCCAGAAACAGCCAGCCAGCCAACCTATCGACCAACCAATTAACCAACCAACCAACCAACTAACTAGACAGCCAGCCAACCAACCTTGCCAGGCAGCCAACAAACCAAACCCTACCACCCGCTCGCCCACCAAGCCAGAAACAGCCAGCCAGCCAACCTATCGACCAACCAATTAACCAATCAACCAACCAACTAACTAGACAGCCAGCCAACCAACCCTGCCAGGCAGCCAACAAACCAAACCCTACCACCCGCTCGCCCACCAAGCCAGAAACAGCCAGCCAGCCAACCTATCGAAAACCAATTAACCAACTAACCAACCAACTAACTAGACAGCCAGCCAACCAACCCTGCCTTGCAGCCAACAAACCAAACCCTACCACCCGCTCGCCCACCAAGCCAGAAACAGCCATCCAGCCAACCTATCGACCAAACAATTAACCAACCAAATAACCAACTAACTAGATAGCCAGCCAACCAACCCTGCCAGGCAGCCAACAAACCAAACCCTACCACCCGCTCGCCCACCAAGCCAGAAACAGCCAGCCAGCCAACCTTTCGACCAACCAGTTAACCAACCAACCAACCAATCAACTAACTAGACAGCCAGGCAACCAACCCTGCCAGGCAGCCAACAAACCAAACCCTACCACCCGCTCGCCCACCAAGCCAGAAACAGCGAGACAGCCAACCTATCGACCAACCAGTTAACCAACCAACAAACCAACTAACTAGACAGCCAGCCAACCAACCTTGCCAGGCAGCCAACAAACCAAACCCTACCACCCGCTCGCCCACCAAGCCAGAAACAGCCAGCCAGCCAACCTATCGACCAACCAATTAACCAACCAACCAACCAACTAACTAGACAGCCAGCCAACCAACCCTGCCAGGCAGTCAACAAACCAAACCCTACCACCCGCTCGCCCACTAAGCCAGAAACAACGAGCCAGCCAACCTATCGACCAACCAATTTATCAACCAACCAACCAACTAACTAGACAGCCAGCCAACCAATCTTGCCAGGCAGCCAACAAACCAAACCCTACCACCCGCTCGCCCACCAAGCCAGAAACAGCCAGCCAGTCAACCTATCGACCAAAAATTAACCAACCAACCAACCAGCTAACTAGACAGCCAGGCAACCAACCCTGCCAGGCAGCCAACAAACCAAACCCTACCACCCGCTCGCCCACCAAGCCAGAAACAGCCAGCCAGCCAACCTATCGACCAACCAATTAACCAACCAACCAACCAACTAACTAGACAGCCAGCCAACCAACCCTGCCAGGCAGCCAACAAACCAAACCCTACCACCCGCTCGGCCACCAAGCCAGAAACAGCCATCCAGCCAACCTATCGACCAACCAATTAACCAACCAACCAACCAACTAACTAGACAGCCAGCCAACCAACCTTGCCAGGCAGCCAACAAACCAAACCCTACCACCCGCTCGACCACCAAGCCAGAAACAGCCAGCCAGCCAACCTATCGACCAACCAATTAACCAACCAACCAACCAACCAACTAACTAGACAGCCAGCCAACCAACCCTGCCAGGCAGCCAACAAACCAAACCCTACCACTTGCTCGCCCACCAAGCCAGAAACAGCCAGCCAGCCAACCTATCGACCAACCAATTAACCAACCAACCAACCAACTAACTAGACAGCCAGCCAACCTACCCTGCCAGACAGTCAACAAACCAACCCTACCACCCGCTCGCCCACCAAGCCAGAAACAGCCAGCCAGCCAACCTATCGACCAACCAATTAACCAACCAAGCAACCAACTAACTAGACAGCCAGCCAACCAACCCTGCCAGGCAGCCAGCAAACCAAACCCTACCACCCGCTCGCCCACGAAGCCAGAAACAACCAGTCAGCCAACCTATCGACCAACCAATTAACCAACCAACCAACCAACTAACTAGACAGCCAACCAACCAACCCTGCCAGGCAGCCAACAAACCAAACCCTACCACCCGCTCGCCCACCAAGCCAGAAACAGCCAGCCAGCCAACCTATCGACCAACCAATTAACCAACCAACCAACCAACTAACTAGACAGCCAGCCAACCAACCCTGCCAGGCAGCCAACAAACCAAACCCTACCACCCGCTCGGCCACCAAGCCAGAAACAGCCATCCAGCCAACCTATCGACCAACCAATTAACCAACCAACCAACCAACTAACTAGACAGCCAGCCAACCAACCTTGCCAGGCAGCCAACAAACCAAACCCTACCACCCGCTCGACCACCAAGCCAGAAACAGCCAGCCAGCCAACCTATCGACCAACCAATTAACCAACCAACCAACCAACTAACTAGACAGCCAGCCAACCAACCTTGCCAGGCAGCCAACAAACCAAACTCTACAACCCGCTCGCCCACCAAGCCAGAAACTGCCAGCCAGCCAACCTATCGACCAACCAATCAACCAACCAACCAACCAACCAACTAACTAGACAGCCAGCCAACCTACCTTGCCAGGCAGCCAACAAACCAAACCCTACCACCCGCTCGACCACCAAGCCAGAAACAGCCAGCCAGCCAACCTATCGACCAACCAATTAACCAACCAACCAACCAACTAACTAGACAGCCAGCCAACCAACCTTGCCAGGCAGCCAACAAACCAAACCCTACCACCCGCTCGCCCACCAAGCCAGAAACAGCCAGCCAGCCAACCTATCGACCAACCAATTTTCCAACCAACCAACCAACTAACTAGACAGCCAGCCAACCTACCCTGCCAGACAGTCAACAAACCAACCCTACCACCCGCTCGCCCACCAAGCCAGAAAAAGCCAGCAAGCCAACCTATCGACCAACCAATCAACCAACCAACCAACCAACCAACTAGACAGCCAGCCAACCAACCCTGCCAGGCAGCCAACAAACCAAACCCTACCACCCGCTCGCCCACCAAGCCAGAAACAGCAATCCAGCCAACCTATCGACCAACCAATTAACCAACCAACCAACCAACCAACTAACTAGACAGCCAGCCAACCAACCCTGCCAGGCAGCCAACAAACCAAACCCTACCACTTGCTCGCCCACCAAGCCAGAAACAGCCAGCCAGCCAACCTATCGACCAACCAATTAACCAACCAACCAACCAACTAACTAGACAGCCAGCCAACCTACCCTGCCAGACAGTCAACAAACCAACCCTACCACCCGCTCGCCCACCAAGCCAGAAACAGCCAGCCAGCCAACCTATCGACCAACCAATTAACCAACCAAGCAACCAACTAACTAGACAGCCAGCCAACCAACCCTGCCAGGCAGCCAGCAAACCAAACCCTACCACCCGCTCGCCCACGAAGCCAGAAACAACCAGTCAGCCAACCTATCGACCAACCAATTAACCAACCAACCAACCAACTAACTAGACAGCCAACCAACCAACCCTGCCAGGCAGCCAACAAACCAAACCCTACCACCCGCTCGCCCACCAAGCCAGAAACAGCCAGCCAGCCAACCTATCGACCAACCAATTAACCAACCAACCAACCAACTAACTAGACAGCCAGCCAACCAACCCTGCCAGGCAGCCAACAAACCAAACCCTACCACCCGCTCGGCCACCAAGCCAGAAACAGCCATCCAGCCAACCTATCGACCAACCAATTAACCAACCAACCAACCAACTAACTAGACAGCCAGCCAACCAACCTTGCCAGGCAGCCAACAAACCAAACCCTACCACCCGCTCGACCACCAAGCCAGAAACAGCCAGCCAGCCAACCTATCGACCAACCAATTAACCAACCAACCAACCAACTAACTAGACAGCCAGCCAACCAACCTTGCCAGGCAGCCAACAAACCAAACTCTACAACCCGCTCGCCCACCAAGCCAGAAACAGCCAGCCAGCCAACCTATCGACCAACCAATCAACCAACCAACCAACCAACTAACTAGACAGCCAGCCAACCTACCTTGCCAGGCAGCCAACAAACCAAACCCTACCACCCGCTCGACCACCAAGCCAGAAACAGCCAGCCAGCCAACCTATCGACCAACCAATTAACCAACCAACCAACCAACTAACTAGACAGCCAGCCAACCAACCTTGCCAGGCAGCCAACAAACCAAACCCTACCACCCGCTCGCCCACCAAGCCAGAAACAGCCAGCCAGCCAACCTATCGACCAACCAATTTTCCAACCAACCAACCAACTAACTAGACCGCCAGCCAACCAACCTTGCCAGGCAGCCAACAAACCAAAACCTACCACCCGCTCGCCCACCAAGCCAGAAACAGCCAGCCAGCCAACCTATCGACCAATAAATTAACCAACCAACCAACGAACTAACTAGACAGCCAGCCAACAAACCCTGCCAGGCAGCCAACAAACCAAACCCTACCACCCGCTCGCCCACCAATCCAGAAACAGCCAGCCAACCAACCCTGCCAGGCAGCCAACAAACCAAATCCTACCACCCGCTCGCCCACCAAGCCAGAAACAGCCAGCCAGTCAACCTATCGACCAAACAATTAACCAACCAACCAACCAGCTAACTAGACAGCCAGGCAACCAAACCTGCCAGGCAGCCAACAAACCAAATCCTACCACCCGCTCGCCCACCAAGCCAGAAACATCCATCCAGCCAACCTATCGACCAACCAATTAACCAACCAACCAAACCAACCAACCAACCAACTTACTAGACAGCCAGCCAACCAACCCTGCCAGGCAGCCAGCAAACCAAACACTACCACCCGCTCGCCCACCAAGCAAGAAACAGCCAGCGAGCCAACCTATCGACCAACCAATTAACCAACCAACCAACCAACCAACTAACTAGACAGCCAGCCAACCAAACCCTACCACCCGCTCGCCCACCAAGTCAGAAACAGCCAGCCAGCCAACCTATCGACCAACCAATTAACCAACCAACCAACCAACTAACTAGACAGCCAGCCAACCAACCCTGCCAGGCAGCCAACAAACCAAACCCTACCATCCGCTCGCCCACCAAGCCAGAAACAGCCAGTCAGCCAACCTATCGACCAACCAATTAACCAACCAACCAACAAACTAACTAGACAGCCAGCCAACCAACCCTGCCAGGCAGCCAACAAACCAAACCCTACCACCCGCTCGCCCACCAAGCCAGAAACAGCCAGCCAGCCAACCTTTTGACCAACCAATTAACCAACCAACCAACCAACTAACTAGACAGCCAGCCAACCAACCTTGCCAGGCAGCCAACAAACCAAACCCTACCACCCGCTCGCCCACCAAGCCAGAAACAGCCAGCCAGCCAACCTATCGACCAACCAATTAACCAACCAACCAACCAACTAACTAGACAGCCAGCCAACCAACCCTGCCAGGCAGCCAACAAACCAAACCCTACCACCCGCTCGCCCACCAAGCCAGAAACAGCCAGCCAGCCAACCTATCGACCAAACAATTAACCAACCAACCAACCAAATAACTAGACAGCCAGCCAACCAACCCTGCCAGGCAGCCAACAAACCAAACCCTGAAACCCGCTCGCCCACCAAGCCAGAAACAGCCAGCCAACCAACCCTGCCAGGCAGCCAACAAACCAAACCCTACCACCCGCTCGCCCACCAATCCAGAAACAGACAGCCAGCCAACCTATCGACCAACCAATTAACCAACCAACCAACCAACTAACTAGACAGCCAGCCAACCAACCCTGCCAGGCAGCCAACAAACCAAACCCTACCACCTGCTCGCCCACCAAGCCAGAAACAGCCAGCCAGCCAACCTATCGACCAACGAATTAACCAACCAACCAACCAACTAACTAGACAGCCAGCCAACCAACCCTGCCAGGCAGCCAACAAACCAAACCCTACCACCCGCTCGCCCACCAAGCCAGAAACAGCCAGCCAGCCAACCTATCGATCAACCAATTAACCAACCAACCAACCAACTAACTAGACAGCCAGCCAACCAACCCTGCCAGGCAGCCAACAAACCAAACCCTACCACCCGCTCGCCCACCAAGCCAGAAACAGCCATCCAGCCAAACTATCGACCAACCAATTAACCAACCAACCAACCAACTAACAAGACAGCCAGCCAACCAACCCTGCCAGGCAGCCAACAAACCAAACCCTACCACCCGCTCGCCCACCAAGCCAGAAACCGCCAGCCAGCCAACCTATCGACCAACCAATTAACCAACCAACCAACCAACTAACTAGACAGCCAGCCAACCAACCCTGCCAGGCAGCCAACAAACCAAACCCTACCACCCGCTCGCCCACCAAGCCAGAAACAGCCAGCCAGCCAACCTATCGACCAACCAATTAACCAACCAACCAACCAACTAACTAGACAGCCAGCCAACTAACCCTGCAAGGCAGCTAACAAACCAAACCCTACCATCCGCTCGCCCACCAAGCCAGAAACAGCCATCCAGCCAACCTATCGACCAACCAATTAGCCAACCAACCAACCAACTAACTAGACAGCCAGCCAACCAACCCTGCCAGGCAGCCAAGAAACCAAACCCTACCACCCGCTCGCCCACCAAGCCAGAAACAGCCATCCAGCCAACCTATTGACCAACCAATTAACCAACCAACCAACCAACTAACTAGACAGCCAGCCAACCAATCCTGCCATGCAGCCAACAAACCAAACCCTACCACCCGCTCGCCCACCAAGCCAGAAACAGCCAGCCAGCCAACCTATCGACCAACCAATTATCCAACCAACCAACCAAATAACTAGACCGCCAGCCAACCAACCTTGCCAGGCAGCCAACAAACCAAAACCTACCACCCGCTCGCCCATGAAGCCAGAAACAGCCAGCCAGCCAACCTATCGACCAACCAATTAACCAACCAACCAACGAACTAACTAGACAGCCAGCCAACCAACCCTGCCAGGCAGCCAACAAACCAAACCCTACCACCCGCTCGCCCACCAAGTCAGAAACAGCCAGCCAGCCAACCTATCAACCAACCAATTAACCAACCAACCAACCAAATAACTAGACAGCCAGCCAACCAACCCTGCCAGGCAGCCAACAAACCAAACCCTACAACCAGCTCGCCCACCAAGCCTGAAACAGCGAGCCAGACAACCTATCGACCAGCCAATTTACAACCAACCAACCAACTAACTAGACAGCCAGCCAACCAACCTTGCCAGGCAGCCAACAAACCAAATCTTACCACCCGCTCGCCCATCAAGCCAGAAACAGCCAGCCAGTCAACCTATCGACCAAACAATTAACCAACCAACCAACCAGCTAACTAGACAGCCAGGCAACCAACCCTGCCAGGCAGCCAACAAACCAAATCCTACCACCCGCTCGCCCACCAAGCCAGAAACAGCCATCCAGCCAACCTATCGACCAACCAATTAACCAACCAACCAACCAACTAACTAGACAGCCAGCCAACCAACCCTGCCAGGCAGCCAACAAACCAAACCCTACCACCCGCTCGCCCACCAAGCCAGAAACAGTCAGCCAGCCAACCTATCGACCAACCAATTAACCAACCAACCAACTAACTAGACAGCCAGCCAACCAACCCTGCCAGGCAGCCAGCAAACCAAACCCTACCACCCGCTCGCCCACCAAGACAGAAACAGCCAGCCAGTCAACCTATCGACCAACCAATTAACCAACCAACCAACCAACTAACTAGACAGCCAGCCAACTACCCTGCCAGGCAGCCAACAAACCAAACCCTACCACCCGCTCGCCCACCAAGCCAGAAACAGCCAGTCAGCCAACCTATCGACCAACCAATTAACCAACCAACCAACCAACTAACTAGACAGCCAGCCAACCAACCCTGCCAGGCAGCCAACATAGCAAACCCTACCCCCCTCTCGCCCACCAAGCCAGAAACAGCCAGCCAGCCAACCTATCGACCAACCAATTAACCAACCAACCAACCAACTAACTAGACAGCTAGCCAACCAACCTTGCCAGGCAGCCAACAAACCAAACCCTACCACCCGCTCGCCCACCAAGCCAGAAACAACCAGTCAGCCAACCTATCGACCAACCAATTAACCAATCAACCAACCAACTAACTAGACAGCCAGCCAACCAACCCTGCCAGGCAGCCAACAAACCAAACCCTACCACCCGCTCGCCCACCAAGCCAGAAACAGCCAGCCAGCCAACCTATCGACCAACCAATTAACCAACCAACCAACCAACTAACTAGACAGCCAGCCAACCAACCCTGCCTTGCAGCCAACAAACCAAACCCTACCACCCGCTCGCCCTCCAAGCCAGAAACAGCCATCCAGCCAACCTATCGACCAAACAATTAACCAACCAACCAACCAACTAACTAGATAGCCAGCCAACCAACCCTGCCAGGCAGCCAACAAACCAAACCCTACCACCCGCTCGCCCACTAAGCCAGAAACAGCCAGCCAGCCAACCTTTCGACCAACCAGTTAAACAACCAACCAACCAACCAACTAACTAGACAGCCAGCCAACCAACCCTGCCTTGCAGCCAACAAACCAAACCCTACCACCCGCTCGCCCTCCAAGCCAGAAACAGCCATCCAGCCAACCTATCGACCAACCAGTTAACCAACCAACAAACCAACTAACTAGACAGCCAGCCAACCAACCTTGCCAGGCAGCCAACAAACTAAACCCTACCACCCGCTCGCCCACCAAGCCAGAAACAGCCAGCCAGCCAACCTATCGACCAACCAATTAACCAACCAACCAACCAACTAACTAGACAGCCAGCCAACCAACCCTGCCAGGCAGTCAACAAACCAAACCCTACCACCCGCTCGCCCACTAAGCCAGAAACAACGAGCCAGCCAACCTATCGACCAACCAATTTTCCAACCAACCAACCAACTAACTAGACCGCCAGCCAACCAACCTTGCCAGGCAGCCAACAAACCAAAACCTACCACCCGCTCGCCCACCAAGCCAGAAACAGCCAGCCAGCCAACCTATCGACCAATAAATTAACCAACCAACCAACGAACTAACTAGACAGCCAGCCAACAAACCCTGCCAGGCAGCCAACAAACCAAACCCTACCACCCGCTCGCCCACCAATCCAGAAACAGCCAGCCAACCAACCCTGCCAGGCAGCCAACAAACCAAATCCTACCACCCGCTCGCCCACCAAGCCAGAAACAGCCAGCCAGTCAACCTATCGACCAAACAATTAACCAACCAACCAACCAGCTAACTAGACAGCCAGGCAACCAAACCTGCCAGGCAGCCAACAAACCAAATCCTACCACCCGCTCGCCCACCAAGCCAGAAACATCCATCCAGCCAACCTATCGACCAACCAATTAACCAACCAACCAAACCAACCAACCAACCAACTTACTAGACAGCCAGCCAACCAACCCTGCCAGGCAGCCAGCAAACCAAACACTACCACCCGCTCGCCCACCAAGCAAGAAACAGCCAGCGAGCCAACCTATCGACCAACCAATTAACCAACCAACCAACCAACCAACTAACTAGACAGCCAGCCAACCAAACCCTACCACCCGCTCGCCCACCAAGTCAGAAACAGCCAGCCAGCCAACCTATCGACCAACCAATTAACCAACCAACCAACCAACTAACTAGACAGCCAGCCAACCAACCCTGCCAGGCAGCCAACAAACCAAACCCTACCATCCGCTCGCCCACCAAGCCAGAAACAGCCAGTCAGCCAACCTATCGACCAACCAATTAACCAACCAACCAACAAACTAACTAGACAGCCAGCCAACCAACCCTGCCAGGCAGCCAACAAACCAAACCCTACCACCCGCTCGCCCACCAAGCCAGAAACAGCCAGCCAGCCAACCTTTTGACCAACCAATTAACCAACCAACCAACCAACTAACTAGACAGCCAGCCAACCAACCTTGCCAGGCAGCCAACAAACCAAACCCTACCACCCGCTCGCCCACCAAGCCAGAAACAGCCAGCCAGCCAACCTATCGACCAACCAATTAACCAACCAACCAACCAACTAACTAGACAGCCAGCCAACCAACCCTGCCAGGCAGCCAACAAACCAAACCCTACCACCCGCTCGCCCACCAAGCCAGAAACAGCCAGCCAGCCAACCTATCGACCAAACAATTAACCAACCAACCAACCAAATAACTAGACAGCCAGCCAACCAACCCTGCCAGGCAGCCAACAAACCAAACCCTGAAACCCGCTCGCCCACCAAGCCAGAAACAGCCAGCCAACCAACCCTGCCAGGCAGCCAACAAACCAAACCCTACCACCCGCTCGCCCACCAATCCAGAAACAGACAGCCAGCCAACCTATCGACCAACCAATTAACCAACCAACCAACCAACTAACTAGACAGCCAGCCAACCAACCCTGCCAGGCAGCCAACAAACCAAACCCTACCACCTGCTCGCCCACCAAGCCAGAAACAGCCAGCCAGCCAACCTATCGACCAACGAATTAACCAACCAACCAACCAACTAACTAGACAGCCAGCCAACCAACCCTGCCAGGCAGCCAACAAACCAAACCCTACCACCCGCTCGCCCACCAAGCCAGAAACAGCCAGCCAGCCAACCTATCGATCAACCAATTAACCAACCAACCAACCAACTAACTAGACAGCCAGCCAACCAACCCTGCCAGGCAGCCAACAAACCAAACCCTACCACCCGCTCGCCCACCAAGCCAGAAACAGCCATCCAGCCAAACTATCGACCAACCAATTAACCAACCAACCAACCAACTAACAAGACAGCCAGCCAACCAACCCTGCCAGGCAGCCAACAAACCAAACCCTACCACCCGCTCGCCCACCAAGCCAGAAACCGCCAGCCAGCCAACCTATCGACCAACCAATTAACCAACCAACCAACCAACTAACTAGACAGCCAGCCAACCAACCCTGCCAGGCAGCCAACAAACCAAACCCTACCACCCGCTCGCCCACCAAGCCAGAAACAGCCAGCCAGCCAACCTATCGACCAACCAATTAACCAACCAACCAACCAACTAACTAGACAGCCAGCCAACTAACCCTGCAAGGCAGCTAACAAACCAAACCCTACCATCCGCTCGCCCACCAAGCCAGAAACAGCCATCCAGCCAACCTATCGACCAACCAATTAGCCAACCAACCAACCAACTAACTAGACAGCCAGCCAACCAACCCTGCCAGGCAGCCAAGAAACCAAACCCTACCACCCGCTCGCCCACCAAGCCAGAAACAGCCATCCAGCCAACCTATTGACCAACCAATTAACCAACCAACCAACCAACTAACTAGACAGCCAGCCAACCAATCCTGCCATGCAGCCAACAAACCAAACCCTACCACCCGCTCGCCCACCAAGCCAGAAACAGCCAGCCAGCCAACCTATCGACCAACCAATTATCCAACCAACCAACCAAATAACTAGACCGCCAGCCAACCAACCTTGCCAGGCAGCCAACAAACCAAAACCTACCACCCGCTCGCCCATGAAGCCAGAAACAGCCAGCCAGCCAACCTATCGACCAACCAATTAACCAACCAACCAACGAACTAACTAGACAGCCAGCCAACCAACCCTGCCAGGCAGCCAACAAACCAAACCCTACCACCCGCTCGCCCACCAAGTCAGAAACAGCCAGCCAGCCAACCTATCAACCAACCAATTAACCAACCAACCAACCAAATAACTAGACAGCCAGCCAACCAACCCTGCCAGGCAGCCAACAAACCAAACCCTACAACCAGCTCGCCCACCAAGCCTGAAACAGCGAGCCAGACAACCTATCGACCAGCCAATTTACAACCAACCAACCAACTAACTAGACAGCCAGCCAACCAACCTTGCCAGGCAGCCAACAAACCAAATCTTACCACCCGCTCGCCCATCAAGCCAGAAACAGCCAGCCAGTCAACCTATCGACCAAACAATTAACCAACCAACCAACCAGCTAACTAGACAGCCAGGCAACCAACCCTGCCAGGCAGCCAACAAACCAAATCCTACCACCCGCTCGCCCACCAAGCCAGAAACAGCCATCCAGCCAACCTATCGACCAACCAATTAACCAACCAACCAACCAACTAACTAGACAGCCAGCCAACCAACCCTGCCAGGCAGCCAACAAACCAAACCCTACCACCCGCTCGCCCACCAAGCCAGAAACAGTCAGCCAGCCAACCTATCGACCAACCAATTAACCAACCAACCAACTAACTAGACAGCCAGCCAACCAACCCTGCCAGGCAGCCAGCAAACCAAACCCTACCACCCGCTCGCCCACCAAGACAGAAACAGCCAGCCAGTCAACCTATCGACCAACCAATTAACCAACCAACCAACCAACTAACTAGACAGCCAGCCAACTACCCTGCCAGGCAGCCAACAAACCAAACCCTACCACCCGCTCGCCCACCAAGCCAGAAACAGCCAGTCAGCCAACCTATCGACCAACCAATTAACCAACCAACCAACCAACTAACTAGACAGCCAGCCAACCAACCCTGCCAGGCAGCCAACATAGCAAACCCTACCCCCCTCTCGCCCACCAAGCCAGAAACAGCCAGCCAGCCAACCTATCGACCAACCAATTAACCAACCAACCAACCAACTAACTAGACAGCTAGCCAACCAACCTTGCCAGGCAGCCAACAAACCAAACCCTACCACCCGCTCGCCCACCAAGCCAGAAACAACCAGTCAGCCAACCTATCGACCAACCAATTAACCAATCAACCAACCAACTAACTAGACAGCCAGCCAACCAACCCTGCCAGGCAGCCAACAAACCAAACCCTACCACCCGCTCGCCCACCAAGCCAGAAACAGCCAGCCAGCCAACCTATCGACCAACCAATTAACCAACCAACCAACCAACTAACTAGACAGCCAGCCAACCAACCCTGCCTTGCAGCCAACAAACCAAACCCTACCACCCGCTCGCCCTCCAAGCCAGAAACAGCCATCCAGCCAACCTATCGACCAAACAATTAACCAACCAACCAACCAACTAACTAGATAGCCAGCCAACCAACCCTGCCAGGCAGCCAACAAACCAAACCCTACCACCCGCTCGCCCACCAAGCCAGAAACAGCCAGCCAGCCAACCTTTCGACCAACCAGTTAAACAACCAACCAACCAACCAACTAACTAGACAGCCAGCCAACCAACCCTGCCTTGCAGCCAACAAACCAAACCCTACCACCCGCTCGCCCTCCAAGCCAGAAACAGCCATCCAGCCAACCTATCGACCAACCAGTTAACCAACCAACAAACCAACTAACTAGACAGCCAGCCAACCAACCTTGCCAGGCAGCCAACAAACTAAACCCTACCACCCGCTCGCACACCAAGCCAGAAACAGCCAGCCAGCCAACCTATCGACCAACCAATTAACCAACCAACCAACCAACTAACTAGACAGCCAGCCAACCAACCCTGCCAGGCAGTCAACAAACCAAACCCTACCACCCGCTCGCCCACTAAGCCAGAAACAACGAGCCAGCCAACCTATCGACCAACCAATTTATCAACCAACCAACCAACTAACTAGACAGCCAGCCAACCAATCTTGCCAGGCAGCCAACAAACCGAACCCTACCACCCGCTCGCCCACCAAGCCAGAAACAGCCAGCCAGTCAACCTATCGACCAAACAATTAACCAACCAACCAACCAGCTAACTAGACAGCCAGGCAACCAACCCTGCCAGGCAGCCAACAAACCAAATCCTACCACCCGCTCGCCCACCAAGCCAGAAACAGCCATCCAGCCAACCTATCAACCAACCAATTAACCAACCAACCAACCAACTAACTAGACAGCCAGCAAACCAACCCTGCCAGGCAGCCAACAAACCAAACCCGACCACCCGCTCGCCCACCAAGCCAGAAAAAGCCAGCAAGCCAAACTATCGACCAACCAATTAACCAACCAACCAACCAACTAACTAGACAGCCAGCCAACCAACCCTGCCAGGCAGCCAACAAACCAAACCCTACCACCCGCTCGCCCACCAAGCCAGAAACAGCAATCCAGCCAACCTATCGACCAACCAATTAACCAACCAACCAACCAACTAACTAGACAGCCAGCCAACCAACCCTGCCAGGCAGCCAACAAACCAAACCCTACCACTTGCTCGCCCACCAAGCCAGAAACAGCCAGCCAGCCAACCTATCGACCAACCAATTAACCAACCAACCAACCAACTAACTAGACAGCCAGCCAACCTACCCTGCCAGACAGTCAACAAACCAACCCTACCACCCGCTTGCCCACCAAGCCAGAAACAGCCAGCCAGCCAACCTATCGACCAACCAATTAACCAACCAACCAACCAACTAACTAGACAGCCAGCCAACCAACCCTGCCAGGCAGCCAGCAAACCAAACCCTACCACCCGCTCGCCCACCAAGCCAGAAACAACCAGTCAGCCAACCTATCGACCAACCAATTAACCAACCAACCAACCAACTAACTAGACAGCCAGCCAACCAACCCTGCCAGGCAGCCAACAAACCAAACCCTACCACCCGCTCGCCCACCAAGCCAGAAACAGCCAGCCAGCCAACCTATCGACCAACCAATTAACCAACCAACCAACCAACTAACTAGACAGCCAGCCAACCAACCCTGCCAGGCAGCCAACAAACCAAACCCTACCACCCGCTCGGCCACCAAGCCAGAAACAGCCATCCAGCCAACCTATCGACCAACCAACCAACCAACTAACTAGACAGCCATTCAACCAACCTTGCCAGGCAGCCAACAAACCAAACCCTACCACCCGCTCGACCACCAAGCCAGAAACAGCCAGCCAACCAACCTATCGACCAACCAATTAACCAACCAACCAACCAACTAACTAGACAGCCAGCCAACCAACCTTGCCAGGCAGCCAACAAACCAAACCCTACCACCCGCTCGCCCACCAAGCCAGAAACAGCCAGCCAGCCAACCTATCGACCAACCAATCAACCAACCAACCAACCAACCAACTAACTAGACAGCCAGCCAACCAACCCTGCCAGGCAGCCAACAAATCAAACCCTACCACCCGCTCGCCCACCAAGCCAGAAACAGCCAGCCAGCCAACCTATCGACCAACCAATTAACCAACCAACCAACCAAATAACTTAACAGCCAGCCAACCAATCCTGCCAGGCAGCCAACAAACCAAACCCTACCACCCGCTCGCCCACCAAGCCAGAAACAGCCAGCCAGCCAACCTATCGACCAACCAATTAACCAACCAACCAACCAACTAACTAGACAGCCAGCCAACCAACCCTGCCAGGCAGCCAACAAACCAAACCCTACCACCCGCTCGGCCACCAAGCCAGAAACAGCCATCCAGCCAACCTATCGACCAACCAACCAACCAACTAACTAGACAGCCATTCAACCAACCTTGCCAGGCAGCCAACAAACCAAACCCTACCACCCGCTCGACCACCAAGCCAGAAACAGCCAGCCAGCCAACCTATCGACCAACCAATTAACCAACCAACCAACCAACTAACTAGACAGCCAGCCAACCAACCTTGCCAGGCAGCCAACAAACCAAACCCTACCACCCGCTCGCCCACCAAGCCAGAAACAGCCAGCCAGCCAACCTATCGACCAACCAATCAACCAACCAACCAACCAACCAACTAACTAGACAGCCAGCCAACCAACCCTGCCAGGCAGCCAACAAATCAAACCCTACCACCCGCTCGCCCACCAAGCCAGAAACAGCCAGCCAGCCAACCTATCGACCAACCAATTAACCAACCAACCAACCAAATAACTTAACAGCCAGCCAACCAATCCTGCCAGGCAGCCAACAAACCAAACCCTGAAACGCGCTCGCCCACCAAGCCAGAAACACCCAGCCAGCCAACCTATCGACCAACCAATTAACCAACCAACCAACCAACTAACTAGACAGCCAGCCAACCAACCCTGCCAGGCAGCCAACAAACCAAACCCTACCACCCGCTCGCCCACCAAGCCAGAAACAGCCAGCCAGCCAACCTATAGACCAACCAATTAACCAACCAACCAACCAACTAACTAGACAGCCAGCCAACCAACCCTGCCTTGCAGCCAACAAACCAAACCCTACGACCCGCTCGCCCTCCAAGCCAGAAACAGCCATCCAGCCAACCTATCGACCAAACAATTAACCAACCAACCAACCAACTAACTAGATAGCCAGCCAACCAACCCTGCCAGGCAGCCAACAAACCAAACCCTACCACCCGCTCGCCCACCAAGCCAGAAACAGCCAGCCAGCCAACCTTTCGACCAACCAGTTAAACAACCAACCAACCAACCAACTAACTAGACAGCCAGCCAACCAACCCTGCCTTGCAGCCAACAAACCAAACCCTACCACCCGCTCGCCCTCCAAGCCAGAAACAGCCATCCAGCCAACCTATCGACCAACCAGTTAACCAACCAACAAACCAACTAACTAGACAGCCAGCCAACCAACCTTGCCAGGCAGCCAACAAACTAAACCCTACCACCCGCTCGCCCACCAAGCCAGAAACAGCCAGCCAGCCAACCTATCGACCAACCAATTAACCAACCAACCAACCAACTAACTAGACAGCCAGCCAACCAACCCTGCCAGGCAGTCAACAAACCAAACCCTACCACCCGCTCGCCCACTAAGCCAGAAACAACGAGCCAGCCAACCTATCGACCAACCAATTTATCAACCAACCAACCAACTAACTAGACAGCCAGCCAACCAATCTTGCCAGGCAGCCAACAAACCGAACCCTACCACCCGCTCGCCCACCAAGCCAGAAACAGCCAGCCAGTCAACCTATCGACCAAACAATTAACCAACCAACCAACCAGCTAACTAGACAGCCAGGCAACCAACCCTGCCAGGCAGCCAACAAACCAAATCCTACCACCCGCTCGCCCACCAAGCCAGAAACAGCCATCCAGCCAACCTATCAACCAACCAATTAACCAACCAACCAACCAACTAACTAGACAGCCAGCAAACCAACCCTGCCAGGCAGCCAACAAACCAAACCCGACCACCCGCTCGCCCACCAAGCCAGAAAAAGCCAGCAAGCCAAACTATCGACCAACCAATTAACCAACCAACCAACCAACTAACTAGACAGCCAGCCAACCAACCCTGCCAGGCAGCCAACAAACCAAACCCTACCACCCGCTCGCCCACCAAGCCAGAAACAGCAATCCAGCCAACCTATCGACCAACCAATTAACCAACCAACCAACCAACTAACTAGACAGCCAGCCAACCAACCCTGCCAGGCAGCCAACAAACCAAACCCTACCACTTGCTCGCCCACCAAGCCAGAAACAGCCAGCCAGCCAACCTATCGACCAACCAATTAACCAACCAACCAACCAACTAACTAGACAGCCAGCCAACCTACCCTGCCAGACAGTCAACAAACCAACCCTACCACCCGCTTGCCCACCAAGCCAGAAACAGCCAGCCAGCCAACCTATCGACCAACCAATTAACCAACCAACCAACCAACTAACTAGACAGCCAGCCAACCAACCCTGCCAGGCAGCCAGCAAACCAAACCCTACCACCCGCTCGCCCACCAAGCCAGAAACAACCAGTCAGCCAACCTATCGACCAACCAATTAACCAACCAACCAACCAACTAACTAGACAGCCAGCCAACCAACCCTGCCAGGCAGCCAACAAACCAAACCCTACCACCCGCTCGCCCACCAAGCCAGAAACAGCCAGCCAGCCAACCTATCGACCAACCAATTAACCAACCAACCAACCAACTAACTAGACAGCCAGCCAACCAACCCTGCCAGGCAGCCAACAAACCAAACCCTACCACCCGCTCGGCCACCAAGCCAGAAACAGCCATCCAGCCAACCTATCGACCAACCAACCAACCAACTAACTAGACAGCCATTCAACCAACCTTGCCAGGCAGCCAACAAACCAAACCCTACCACCCGCTCGACCACCAAGCCAGAAACAGCCAGCCAGCCAACCTATCGACCAACCAATTAACCAACCAACCAACCAACTAACTAGACAGCCAGCCAACCAACCTTGCCAGGCAGCCAACAAACCAAACCCTACCACCCGCTCGCCCACCAAGCCAGAAACAGCCAGCCAGCCAACCTATCGACCAACCAATCAACCAACCAACCAACCAACCAACTAACTAGACAGCCAGCCAACCAACCCTGCCAGGCAGCCAACAAATCAAACCCTACCACCCGCTCGCCCACCAAGCCAGAAACAGCCAGCCAGCCAACCTATCGACCAACCAATTAACCAACCAACCAACCAAATAACTTAACAGCCAGCCAACCAATCCTGCCAGGCAGCCAACAAACCAAACCCTGAAACGCGCTCGCCCACCAAGCCAGAAACACCCAGCCAGCCAACCTATCGACCAACCAATTAACCAACCAACCAACCAACTAACTAGACAGCCAGCCAACCAACCCTGCCAGGCAGCCAACAAACCAAACCCTACCACCCGCTCGCCCACCAAGCCAGAAACAGCCAGCCAGCCAACCTATAGACCAACCAATTAACCAACCAACCAACCAACTAACTAGACAGCCAGCCAACCAACCCTGCCAGGCAGTCAACAAACCAAACCCTACCACCCGCTCGCCCACCAAGCCAGAAACAGCCAGCCAGCCAACCTATCGACCAACTAATTAACCAACCAACAAACCAACTAACTAGACAGCCAGCCAACCAACCCTGCCAGGCAGCCAACAAACCAAACCCTACCACCCGCTCGCCCACCAAGCCAGAAACAGCCAGCCAGCCAACCTATCGATCAACCAATTAACCAACCAACCAACCAAATAACTAGACAGCCAGCCAACCAACCCTGCCAGGCAGCCAACAAACCAAACCCTACCACCCGCTCGCTCACCAAGCCAGAAACAGCCAGCCAGCCAACCTATCGACCAACCAATTAACCAACCAACCAACCAACTAACTAGACAGCCAGCCAACCGACCCTGCCAGGCAGCCAACAAACCAAACCCTACCACCCGCTCGCCCACCACGCCAGAAACAGCCAGCCAGCCAACCTATCGTCCAACCAATTAACCAACCAACCAACCAACTAACTAGACAGCCAGCCAACCAACCCTGCCAGGCAGCCAACAAACCAAACCCTACCACCCGCTCGCCCACCACGCCAGAAACAGCCAGCCAGCCAACCTATCGACCAATCAATTAACCGACCAACCAACCAACCAACCAACTAGACAGCCAGCCAACAAACCCTGCCAGGCAGCCAACAAACCAAACCCTACCACCCGCTCGCCCACCAAGCTAGAAACAGCCAGCCAGCCAACCTATCGACCAACCAATTAACCAACCAACCAACTAACTAGACAGCCAGCCAACCAACCCTGCCAGGCAGCCAACAAACCAAACCCTACCACCCGCTCGCCCACTAAGCCAGAAACAGCGAGCCAGCCAACCTATCGACCAACCAATTTATCAACCAACCAACCAACTAACTAGACAGCCAGCCAACCAATCTTGCCAGGCAGCCAACAAACCAAACCCTACCACCCGCTCGCCCACCAAGCCAGAAACAGCCAGCCAGTCAACCTATCGACCAACCAATTAACCAACCAACCAACCAACTAACTAGACAGCCAGCCAATCAACCCTGCCAGGCAGCCAACAAACCAAACCCTACCACCCGCTCGCCCACCAAGCCAGAAACAGCCAGCCAGCCAACCTTTCGACCAACCAATTAACCAACCAACTAACTAGACAGCCAGCCAACCAACCCTGCCAGGCAGCCAACAAACCAAACCCTACCATCCGCTCGCCCATCAAGCCAGAAACAGCCAGCCAGCCAAACTAACGACCAACCAATTAACCAACCAACCAACCAACTAACTAGACAGCCAGCCAACCAAACCTGCCAGGCAGCCAACAAACCAAACCCTACCACCCGCTCGCCCACCAAGCCAGAAAGAGCCAGCCAGCCAACCTATCGACCAACCAATTAACCAACCAACCAACCAACTAACTAGACAGCCAGCCAACCAACCCTGCCAGGCAGCCAACAAATCAAACCCTACCACCCGCTCAACCACCAAGCCAGCCAGCCAGTTACCCAACCTATCAACCAACCAATCGACCAACCGTCCAACCAACTGACTAGACAGGCAGCCAACCAACCCTGCCAGGCAGCCAACAAACCAAACCCTACCACCCGCCCACCCACCAAGCCAACCGGCCAACCTATCAACCAACCATCCAACCAACTGACTAGACAGCCAGCCAACCAACCCTGCTAGGCAGCCAACAAATCAAACCCTACCACCCGCTCAACCACCAAGCCAGCCAGCCAGTTACCCAACCTATCAACCAACCAATCGACCAACCGTCCAACCAACTGACTAGACAGGCAGCCAACCAACCCTGCCAGGCAGCCAACAAACCAAACCCTACCACCCGCCCACCCACCAAGCCAACCGGCCAACCTATCAACCAACCATCCAACCAACTGACTATACAGCCAGCCAACCAACCCTTCCAGGAAGCCAACATATCAAACGCTACCACCCGCTCACCCACCAAGCCAGCCAGCCAGCCAGCCAACCTTTCAACCAACCAATTGACTAACCATACAACCAACTGACTAAACAGCCAGCCAACCAACCCTGCCAGGCAGCCAACAAACCAATTCCTACCACCCGCTCACCCACCAAGCCAGCCAGCCAGCCAGTCAGCCAGCCATCCGATCAACTAACCAATTGACCAACCATCCAACCAACTGACTAGACAGCCAGCCAGCCAACCCTGCCAGGCAGCCAACAAACCAAACCTTACCACCCGCTCACCCAATAAGCCATTAAGCCAGCCAGTCAACCTATCAACTAACCAATTGACCAACCATCCAACCAACTGACTAGACAGCCATCCAACCAACCCTGCCAGGCAGCCAACAAACCAAACCCTACCACCCGCCTACCCACCAAGCCAGCCACCCAGTCACCCAACCTATCAACCAACCAATTGACCAACCATCCAACCAACTAACTAGACAGCCAGCCAACCAACCCTGCCAGGCAGCCAACAAATCAAACCCTACCACCCGCTCACCCATCAAGCCAGCCAGCAGCCATATTTCAATAGAAATTTTTTTCAAAATTCCCGCCTAAAGGAAAACTGCAGTCTCTGGGATGAGATAAGGCATATTAATCGTATCCATTTTCGCTTTTTTCCGTAAATCTAGATGACTAAGCGGACTTAATTTTACATATTTTTGTACGTGATGCGGCAAGGATTAATCAAATATAATCATATTTCAGTTTTAAAAAAGTTTCGAATTTCCAGGCTTTTTACATTGTAGATATTAAATTTTTTGCCGGGTAAACTAAATTTCTTAGAGGGTTGATTTTGAAATATTTTTTTACGCAATGCGGCAAGGATTAAGAATATATAGCCATATTTCTATTTAAAACATTTTCAAAATTCCCGCTTAAAGGAAAACTGCGGTCTCTGGGATGAGAGAAGGCATATTTATCGTATCCATTTTCGCTTTTTTCCGTTAATCTAGATGACTAAGCGGACTTATTTTTACGTATTTTTGTACGTGATGTGGCAAGGGTTAAGAAAATATAACCATGTTTCAGTTTTAAAGAAATTTCGAATTTCTAGGCTTTTTGCATTGTAGATATTCTATTTTTTTCCGGGTAAACTAAATTTCTTAGAGGGTTGATTGTGAAATATTTTTTTACGCCATGTGGCAAGGATTAATACCTCATCCAAGCCGATGTTTCCTGTTGAAGAAAAAAAATTAAAAAAAAAATGAATGTGAAAGTTTAATTAAAAAATGAATATTTAAATTTTCTTTTTAGTGAGCTGGCTAATAAATAATTTAAACAGCCAATTCAATCAGTCGGTATCGAACCCGCGACCTTCCGGTTACATGCCTGGGGCCTTACCGGTTACGCCATCTCGCTTTGGGGATAGCCGTGTTAAAAATTATAAATACAAAAAATGCACTTTGCCTATTTCTGATTTAATTTTAATGAAAACTCCATTTAGAATAATTAGATAGAACCAGAGTTTAATCCCTCATCCAAGCCGATGTTTCCTGTTGAAGAAAAAAATAAATAAAAATGAATGTGAATGATTTGAAAAAAAAAAATGAATTTATAAATTTCCTTTTTAGTGAGCTGGCTAATAAATAGTTTTAACGCTAATGCAATCAGCCGGTATTGAACCCGCGACCTTCCGGATACAGGTCCGGGGCCTTACCGGCTACGCCATCTCGGCTTGGTTATGCGTCGTAATAAATATTATAAATACAAAAAATGCACCTTGCCTATTACTGATTTAATTTTAATGAAAACTCCATTTAGAATAATTAGGTAGAACAAGAGTTTAATACCTCATCCAAGCCGATGTTTCCTGTTGAAGAAAAAAATAAATAAAAATCAACGTGAATGATTAAAAAAAATGAATTTATGAATTTCCTTTTCAGTAAGCCGGCTGATGAATAGTTTAAACAGTTCAATGCAATCAGCCGGTAGCGAACCCGCGACCTTCCGGATACAGGCCCAAAGCCTTACCGGTTACGCCATCTCGGCTTGGTCATGCGCCATATTAAAAATTATAAATACAAAAAATGCACCTTGCCTATTACTGATTTAATTTTAATGAATACTCCATTTAGAATAATTAGGTAGAACCAGAGTTTAATACCTCATCCAAGCCGATGTTTCCTGTTGAAGAAAAAAATAAATAAAAATCAATGTGAATGATTTAAAAAAATGAATTTATAAGTTTTTCTTTTTAGTGAGCTGGCTAATAAATAGTTTAAACAGCCAATGCAATCAGCCGGTATAGATCCCGCGCGCTTCCGGTTACAGGCCCGGGGGCTTACCGATTACGCCATCTCGGCTTGGTCATGCGCCGTATTAAATATTATAAATACAAAAAATGCACCTTGCCTATTACTGATTTTATTTTATTGAATACTCCATTTAGAATAATTAGGTAGAACCAGAGTTTAATACCTCATCCAAGCCGATGTTTCCTGTTGGAAAAAAAATAAATAAAAATCAACGTGAATGATTAAAAAAAATGAATATTTAAATCTCCTTTTTAGTGAGCTGGCTAATAAACAGTCTAAATAGCCAATGCAATCAGCCGGTATCGAAACCGCGCGCTTCCGGTTACAGGCCCGGGGCCTTACCAATTACGCCATCTCGGCTTGGTCATGCGCCGTATTAAAAATTATAAATACAAAAAATGCACCTTGCCTTCTGCTGATTTTATTTTACTGAATACTCCATTTAGAATAATTAGATAGAACCAGAGTTTAATACCTCATCCAAGCCGATGTTTCCTGTTGAAGAAAAAAATAAATAAAAACCAACGTGAATGATTTTAAAAAAAATGAATCTATATATTTCCTTTTTAGTGAGCTGGCTAATAAATAGCTTAAACAGCCAACGCAATCAGCCGGTATCGAACCCGTAACCTTCCGGATACAGGCCCGGGGCCTTACCGGCTACGCCACCTCGGCTTGATCATGCGCCATATTAAAAATTATAAATACAAAAAATGCACCTTGCCTACTACTGATTTAATTTTAATGAATACTCCATTTAGAATAATTAGGTAGAACCAGAGTTTAATACCTCATCCAAGCCGATGTTGTCTGTTGAAGAAAAAAAAAAAAAATGAATGTGAATGATTTGAAAAAAAAATGAATTTATAAATTTCCTTTTCGTAAGCTGGCTGATAAATAGTTTTAACAGCCAATGCAATCAGCCGGTATCGACCCCGCGCGCTTCCGGTTTCATGCCCGGGGCCTTACCGATTACGCCATCTCGGCTTGATCATGCGCCATATTAAAAATTATAAATACAAAAAATGCACCTTGCCTACTACTGATTTAATTTTAATGAATACTCCATTTAGAATAATTAGGTAGAACCAGAGTTTAATACCTCATCCAAGCCGATGTTGTCTGTTGAAGAAAAAAAAAATGAATGTGAATGATTTGAAAAAAAAAATGAATTTACAAATTTCCTTTTTAGTGAGCTGGCTAATAAATAATTTTAACAGCAAATGATCAGCCGGTATCGAACCCGCGACCTTCCGGATACAGGCCTGGGGCCTTACCGGTTACGCCATCTCGGCTTGGGCATAAGCCGTATTAAAAATTATAAATACAAAAAATGCACCTTGCCTATTACTGATTTAATTTTAATGAATACTCAATTTAAAATAATTAGGTAGAACCAGAGTTTAATACCTCATCCAAGCCGATGTTTCCTGTTGAAGAAATAAATAAATAAAAATCAATGTGAATGATTAAAAAAATGAATTTATAAATTTCCTTTTTGTGAGCTGGCTAGTAAAGAGTTCAAACAGCCGCTGCAATCAGCGGGTATCGAACCCGCGCCCTTCGGGATACAGGACCGGGGCCTTACCGGTTACGCCATCTGGGCACGGTTATGTGCCATAACCATATGGTTAAAAATAATCAATACAAAAAATGCACCTTGCCTATTACTGATTTTATTTTATTGAATACTCCATTTAGAATAATTAGGTAGAACCAGAGTTTAATACCTCATCCAAGCCGATGTTTCCTGTTGAAGAAAAAAATAAATAAAAATGAATGTGAAAGTTTAATTAAAAAATGAATATTTAAATTTCCTTTTTAGTGAGCTGGCTAATAAAAGTAATTTAAATAGCCAATGAAATCAGCCGGTATATAACCCGCGACCCTCCGGATACAGGCCCGGGGCCTTACCGGTTACGCCATCTGGGCACGGTCATGCGCCATATTAAAAATTATAAATACAAAAAATGCACCTTGCCTATTTCTGATTTAATTTTAATGAATACTCCGTTTAGAATAATTAGGTAGAACCAGAGTTTCATACCTCATCCAAGCCGATGTTTCCTGTTGAAGAAAAAAATAAATAAAAATGAATGTGAAAGTTTAATTAAAAAATGAATATTTAAATTTCCTTTTTAGTGAGCTGGCTAATAAATAATTTAAATAGCCAATTCAAACTGCCGGTATCGAACCCGCGACCTTCCGGATACAGGCCCGGGGACTTACCGGATACGCTAGCTTGGCTTGGTCATGCGCCATATTAAAAATTATAAATACAAAAAATGCACTTTGCCTATTTCTGATTTAATTTTAATGAAAACTCCATTTAGAATAATTAGATAGAACCAGAGTTTAATACCTCATCCAAGCCGATGTTTCCTGTTGAAGAAAAAAATAAATAAAAATGAATGTGAAAGTTTAATTAAAAAATGAATATTTAAATTTCCTTTTTAGTGAGCTGGCTAATAAATAATTTAAACAGCCGATGCTATCAGCCGGTATCGAACCCGCGACCTTCCGGATACAGGCCCGGGGCCTTACCGGTTACGCCATCTGGGCACGGTCATGCGCCGTATTAAAAATTATAAATACAAAAAATGCACCTTGCCTATTTCTGATTTAATTTTAATGAATACTCCGTTTAGAATAATTAGGTAGAACCAGAGTTTAATACCTCATCCAAGCCGATGTTTCCTGTTGAAGAAAAAAATAAATAAAAACCAACGTGAATGATTTAAAAAAAAAAATGAATTTATAAATTTCCTTTTCAGTGAGCTGGCTAATAAATAGCTTAAACAGCCAATGCAATCAGCCGGTATCGAACCCGTAACCTTCCGGATACAGGCCCGGGGCCTTACCGGCTACGCCACCTCAGCTTGATCATGTCCCATATTAAAAATTTAAAATACAAAAAATGCAATTTGCCTACTACTGATTTAATTTGAATGAATACTCCATTTAGAATAATTAGGTAGAACCAGAGTTTAATACCTCATCCAAGCCGATGTTTCCTGTTGAAGAAAAAAATAAATAAAAATGAATGTGAAAGTTTAATTAAAAATGAATATTTAAATTTCCTTTTTAGTGAGCTGTCTAATAAATAATTTAAATAGACAATTCAATCAGCCGGTATCGAACCCGCGACCTTCCGGATACAGGCCCGGGGCCTTACCGGATACGCTAGCTTGGCTTGGTCATGCGCCATATTAAAACTTATAAATACAAAAAATGCGCTTTGCCTATTTCTGATTTAATTTTAATGAAAACTCCATTTAGAATAATTAGATAGAACCAGAGTTTAATACCTCATCCAAGCCGATGTTTCCTGTTGAAGAAAAAAATAAATAAAAATGAATGTGAAAGTTTAATTAAAAAATGAATATTTAAATTTCCTTTTTAGTGAGCTGGCTAATAAATAATTTAAATAGCCAATTCAATCAGCCGGTATCGAACCCGCGACCTTCCGGATACAGGCCCGGGGCCTTACCGGATACGCTAGCTTGGCTTGGTCATGCGCCATATTAAAAATTATAAATACAAAAAATGCACTTTGCCTATTTCTGATTTAATTTTAATGAAAACTCCATTTAGAATAATTAGATAGAACCAGAGTTTAATACCTCATCCAAGCCGATGTTTCCTGTTGAAGAAAAAAATAAATAAAAACCAACGTGAATGATTTAAAAAAAAAAATGAATTTATAAATTTCCTTTTCAGTGAGCTGGCTAATAAATAGCTTAAACAGCCAATGCAATCAGCCGGTATCGAACCCGTAACCTTCCGGATACAGGCCCGGGGCCTTACCGGCTACGCCACCTCAGCTTGATCATGTCCCATATTAAAAATTTAAAATACAAAAAATGCAATTTGCCTACTACTGATTTAATTTGAATGAATACTCCATTTAGAATAATTAGGTAGAACCAGAGTTTAATACCTCATCCAAGCCGATGTTTCCTGTTGAAGAAAAAAATAAATAAAAATGAATGTGAAAGTTTAATTAAAAAATGAATATTTAAATTTCCTTTTTAGTGAGCTGTCTAATAAATAATTTAAATAGACAATTCAATCAGCCGGTATCGAACCCGCGACCTTCCGGATACAGGCCCGGGGCCTTACCGGATACGCTAGCTTGGCTTGGTCATGCGCCATATTAAAACTTATAAATACAAAAAATGCACTTTGCCTATTTCTGATTTAATTTTAATGAAAACTCCATTTAGAATAATTAGATAGAACCAGAGTTTAATACCTCATCCAAGCCGATGTTTCCTGTTGAAGAAAAAAATAAATAAAAATGAATGTGAAAGTTTTATTAAAAAATGAATATTTAAATTTCCTTTTTAGTGAGCTGGCTAATAAATAATTTAAATAGCCAATTCAATCAGCCGGTATCGAACCCGCGACCTTCCGGATACAGGCCCGGGGCCTTACCGGATACGCTAGCTTGGCTTGGTCATGCGCCATATTAAAAATTATAAATACAAAAAATGCACTTTGCCTATTTCTGATTTAATTTTAATGAAAACTCCATTTAGAATAATTAGATAGAACCAGAGTTTAATACCTCATCCAAGCCGATGTTTCCTGTTGAAGAAAAAAATAAATAAAAATGAATGTGAAAGTTTAATTAAAAAATGAATATTTAAATTTCCTTTTTAGTGAGCTGGCTAATAAATAATTTAAACAGCCAATGCAATCAGCCGGTATCGAACCCGCGAACTTCCGGATACAGGCCCGGGGCCTTACCGGTTACGCCATCTGGGCACGGTCATGCGCCGTATTAAAAATTATAAATACAAAAAATGCACCTTGCCTATTTCTGATTTAATTTTAATGAATACTCCGTTTAGAATAATTAGGTAGAACCAGAGTTTAATACCTCATCCAAGCCGATGTTTCCTGTTGAAGAAAAAAATTAATAAAAATGAATGTGAAAGTTTAATTAAAAAATGAATATTTAAATTTCCTTTTTAGTGAGCTGGCTAATAAATAATTTAAATAGCCAATTCAATCAGCCGGTATCGAACCCGCGACCTTCCGGTTACATGCCTGGGGCCGTACCGGTTACGCCATCTCGGTTTGGTCATATGCCGTATTAAAAATAATAAATACAAAAAATGCACTTTGCCTATTTCTGATTTAATTTTAATGAAAACTCCATTTAGAATAATTAGGTAGAACAAGAGTTTAATACCTCGTCCAAGCCGATGTTTCCTGTTGAAGAAAAAAATAAATAAAAATCAATGTGAATGATTAAAAAAATGAATTTATACGTTTTTCTTTTTAGTGAGCTGGCTAATAAATAGTTTAAACAGCCAATGCAATCAGCCGGTATCGAACCCGCGCGCTTCCGGTTACAGGCCCGGGGGCTTACCGATTACGCCATCTCGGCTTGATCATGCGCCGTATTAAAAATTATAAATACAAAAAATGCACCTTGCCTACTACTGATTTTATTTTATTGAATACTCCATTTAGAATAATTAGATAGAACCAGAGTTTAATACCTCATCCAAGCCGATGTTTCCTGTTGAAGAAAAAAATAAATAAAAACCAACGTGAATGATTTTTAAAAAAAATGAATTTATAAATTTCCTTTTCAGTGAGCGGGCAAATAAATAGCTTAAACAGCCAATGCAATCAGCCGGTATCGAACCCGTAACCTTCCGGATACAGGCCCGGGGCCTTACCGACTACGCCACCTCAGCTTGATCGTGTGCCATATTAAATATTATAAATACAAAAAATGCACCTTGCCTATCACTGATTTTATTTTATTGAATACTCCATTTAGAATAATTAGATAGAACCAGAGTTTAATCCCTCATCCAAGCCGATGTTTCCTGTTGAAGAAAAAAATAAATAAAAATGAATGTGAATGATTAAAAAAAAATGAATTTATAAAATTTTCTTTTTAGTGAGCTGGCTAATAAATAGATTAAACAGCTAATGCAATCAGCCGGTATCCAACCCGCGACCTTCCGGATACAGGCCCGGGGCCTTACCGGTTACGCCATCTGGGCACGGTCATGCGCCGTATTAAAAATTATAAATACAAAAAATGCACCTTGCCTATTTCTGATTTAATTTTAATGAATACTCCGTTTAGAATAATTAGGTAGAACCAGAGTTTAATACCTCATCCAAGCCGATGTTTCCTGTTGAAGAAAAAAATAAATAAAAATGAATGTGAAAGTTTAATTAAAAAATGAATATTTAAATTTCCTTTTTAGTGAGCTGGCTAATAAATAATTTAAACAGCCAATGCAATCAGCCGGTATCGAACCCGCGACCTTCCGGATACAGGCCCGGGGCCTTACCGGTTACGCCATCTGGGCACGGTCATGCGCCGTATTAAAAATTATAAATACAAAAAATGCACCTTGCCTATTTCTGATTTAATTTTAATGAAAACTCCATTTAGAATAATTAGATAGAACCAGAGTTTAATACCTCATCCAAGCCGATGTTTCCTGTTGAAGAAAAAAATAAATAAAAATGAATGTGAAAGTTTAATTAAAAAATGAATATTTAAATTTCCTTTTTAGTGAGCTGGCTAATAAATAATTTAAACAGCCAATGCAATCAGCCGGTATCGAACCCGCGACCTTCCGGATACAGGCCCGGGGCCTTACCGGATACGCTAGCTTGGCTTGGTCATGCGCCATATTAAAAATTATAAATACAAAAAATGCACTTTGCCTATTTCTGATTTAATTTTAATGAAAACTCCATTTAGAATAATTAGATAGAACCAGAGTTTAATACCTCATCCAAGCCGATGTTTCCTGTTGAAGAAAAAAATAAATAAAAATGAATGTGAAAGTTTAATTAAAAAATGAATATTTAAATTTCCTTTTTAGTGAGCTGGCTAATAAATAATTTAAACAGCCAATGCAATCAGCCGGTATCGAACCCGCGACCTTCCGGATACAGGCCCGGGGCCTTACCGGATACGCTAGCTTGGCTTGGTCATGCGCCATATTAAAAATTATAAATACAAAAAATGCACTTTGCCTATTTCTGATTTAATTTTAATGAAAACTCCATTTAGAATAATTAGATAGAACCAGAGTTTAATACCTCATCCAAGCCGATGTTTCCTGTTGAAGAAAAAAATAAATAAAAATGAATGTGAAAGTTTAATTAAAAATGAATATTTAAATTTCCTTTTTAGTGAGCTGGCTAATAAATAATTTAAACAGCCAATGCAATCAGCCGGTATCGAACCCGCGACCTTCCGGATACAGGCCCGGGGCCTTACCGGATACGCTAGCTTGGCTTGGTCATGCGCCATATTAAAAATTATAAATACAAAAAATGCACTTTGCCTATTTCTGATTTAATTTTAATGAAAACTCCATTTAGAATAATTAGATAGAACCAGAGTTTAATACCTCATCCAAGCCGATGTTTCCTGTTGAAGAAAAAAATAAATAAAAATGAATGTGAAAGTTTAATTAAAAAATGAATATTTAAATTTCCTTTTTAGTGAGCTGGCTAATAAATAATTTAAACAGCCAATGCAATCAGCCGGTATCGAACCCGCGACCTTCCGGATACAGGCCCGGGGCCTTACCGGATACGCTAGCTTGGCTTGGTCATGCGCCATATTAAAAATTATAAATACAAAAAATGCACTTTGCCTATTTCTGATTTAATTTTAATGAAAACTCCATTTAGAATAATTAGATAGAACCAGAGTTTAATACCTCATCCAAGCCGATGTTTCCTGTTGAAGAAAAAAATAAATAAAAATGAATGTGAAAGTTTAATTAAAAAATGAATATTTAAATTTCCTTTTTAGTGAGCTGGCTAATAAATAATTTAAACAGCCAATGCAATCAGCCGGTATCGAACCCGCGACCTTCCGGATACAGGCCCGGGGCCTTACCGGTTACGCCATCTGGGCACGGTCATGCGCCGTATTAAAAATTATAAATACAAAAAATGCACCTTGCCTATTTCTGATTTAATTTTAATGAATACTCCGTTTAGAATAATTAGGTAGAACCAGAGTTTAATACCTCATCCAAGCCGATGTTTCCTGTTGAAGAAAAAAATAAATAAAAATGAATGTGAAAGTTTAATTAAAAAATGAATATTTAAATTTCCTTTTTAGTGAGCTGGCTAATAAATAATTTAAATAGCCAATTCAATCAGCCGGTATCGAACCCGCGACCTTCCGGTTACATGCCTGGGGCCGTACCGGTTACGCCATCTCGGTTTGGTCATATGCCGTATTAAAAATAATAAATACAAAAAATGCACTTTGCCTATTTCTGATTTAATTTTAATGAAAACTCCATTTAGAATAATTAGGTAGAACAAGAGTTTAATACCTCGTCCAAGCCGATGTTTCCTGTTGAAGAAAAAAATAAATAAAAATCAATGTGAATGATTAAAAAAATGAATTTATACGTTTTTCTTTTTAGTGAGCTGGCTAATAAATAGTTTAAACAGCCAATGCAATCAGCCGGTATCGAATCCGCGCGCTTCCGGTTACAGGCCCGGGGGCTTACCGATTACGCCATCTCGGCTTGATCATGCGCCGTATTAAAAATTATAAATACAAAAAATGCACCTTGCCTACTACTGATTTTATTTTATTGAATACTCCATTTAGAATAATTAGATAGAACCAGAGTTTAATACCTCATCCAAGCCGATGTTTCCTGTTGAAGAAAAAAATAAATAAAAACCAACGTGAATGATTTTAAAAAAAAATGAATTTATAAATTTCCTTTTCAGTGAGCTGGCAAATAAATAGCTTAAACAGCCAATGCAATCAGCCGGTATCGAACCCGTAACCTTCCGGATACAGGCCCGGGGCCTTACCGACTACGCCACCTCAGCTTGATCGTGTGCCATATTAAATATTATAAATACAAAAAATGCACCTTGCCTATCACTGATTTTATTTTATTGAATACTCCATTTAGAATAATTAGATAGAACCAGAGTTTAATCCCTCATCCAAGCCGATGTTTCCTGTTGAAGAAAAAAATAAATAAAAATGAATGTGAATGATTAAAAAAAATGAATTTATAAAATTTTCTTTTTAGTGAGCTGGCTAATAAATAGATTAAACAGCTAATGCAATCAGCCGGTATCCAACCCGCGACCTACCGGACACATGCCCGGGGTCTTACCGGTTACGCCATCTCGGCTTGGTTATGCGCCGTAATAAATATCATAAATACATAAAATGCACCTTGCCTATTCCTGATTTAATTTTAATGAAAACTCCATTTAGAATAATTAGGTAGAACAAGAGTTTAATACCTCGTCCAAGCCGATGTTTCCTGTTGAAGAAAAAAATAAATAAAAATCAACGTGAATGATTAAAAAAAATGAATTTATGAATTTCCTTTTCAGTAAGCTGGCTGATAAATAGTTTAAACAGTTCAATGCAATCAGCGGGTATCGAACCCGCGACCTTCCGGATACAGGCCCAAAGCCTTACCGTTACGCCATCTCGGCTTGGTCATGCGCCATATTAAAAATTTAAAATACAAAAAATGCACCTCGCCTATTACTGATTTAATTTTAATGAATACTCCATTTAGAATAATTAGGTAGAACCAGAGTTTAATACCTCATCCAAGCCGATGTTTCCTGTTGAAGAAAAAAAAATTAAGAAAAAAAAATATGATTGATAAAAAAATAAAACAATAAATTTCTCTTCTAGTAGGGCTAATATATATTGCAAGAGGCGAAAGCAATCAGTCGGGACCGAACCCCAGACCTTTCGGTTACAGGCCCGTCGCCTTACCAGGTGAGCCGTCCCGGCATCGGTTGGCTTCGTGTTAAAAATTATAAATAGAAATAATGCACCTTGCCTATTACTAATTTAATTTTAATGAAAACTACCTTTGAACTATTTAGGTAGAACCAGTTTAATACCTCATCCAAATCAATGTTACCCACTTAAGAAAAAAAAACGATGTGATTGATAAACATTTTGAATTTATAATATTCTTTTCTAGTGAGCTGGCTAGTAAATGGTGTAAACAGCCAATGCAATCAGTCGGAATCAATCAAGACTTTTCGGTTACGGACCCGGCGCCGTACCGGTTGAGCCAACCCGGATTCGTCAAGCGCCGTATTAAAAGTTATAAATACAAAAAAAGTGCACCCTTCCAAATTACTGATTTAATTTTAATGAAATCGGCATTTAGAATAATTAGGTAGAACCAGAGTTTAATACCTCATACAAGCCGATGTTTCCCGTACAAGAAAAAAAAATAAAAGAAAAAATTTGATTGATAAAGAAATAAAATTATAAATATCCTTTCTAGTGAGCAGGCTAATAAATGGTTTAAGAGGCCAATGCAATCAGATGGGATCGAAGCCGAGCCCTTTCTGTTACGGGCCCGGCTAAATCACCTGGCTTATTACTAATTTTAATGAAATCCGCCAGTTGAACTAGTGTTTAAAACCTAATCCAAACTGATGTGTTTCGCGGTTTTTCATGTTACATTCTAGTATGAGAGAGGAGATGACTGTGTTAAGACTGGTTAAAATTAACAGAAAAATGAGCAGCATGATGTTTTGCGAATTTCCTTTCTTTGATTGAGAATTTGGTTTAGAACACAGAAGGGAAGTTTCCAAGGAGTATGGGAAGTACCTGTCTCAAAGACACGTATATTTTCTTACTCTCGCTTCTAGAGACCCAACAATGGGTACATATTTGGGGGGGGGGGGGGGTTACATTTTTGCTTGTTTGTTTAGTGTTATTGGTGTGTGTTTCATTATTTTTTTTCACAATTGCTTTTACGCATATTCTTTATCATCATTGCATCGCTCATTTGGAAGAAGAGTGCCACCATACTGTTAGGAACTGCAGTGAAGAGAATTCCCAATGAATGATGATTGTGTTGCACGATAAATCGTTAGAACACTAAAATTAAATTGATTTTTGTCGGTGTTTGAAAAATGTGCTGTATTGCATAGATATTTTGGCTCTGTAGTGATCTTATCGGAGTCTAGCACCCTACATGGATTAATGCAATTCTGACAAAGTAATTAATAGTTGGAATGTGAGTCTCTTTTCAACAATACGAAGAATCGAAATTTTGCGTAAAAAGCGTTTAAAGTTACTCTTCAAGCAATTTGCTTTAAGAAAAGTAAGTGTGCTCTGCTCTCCAGTGGTTAATATTAAAACAAAAAAAAGATCTATCATTATTTTCCAGAGAAGATAACGTCCTTTAAATGCCTTGAAGCGAAAAAAAGAAAATTTTGTATTGTAGCACTCTTCTTCCAAGCTTCTCTGAGCGATATTACTGTTTTGTCTTTGAATCAGGGGGATTTTGAAGATTGTTGCGTTACTTAAACCTCAACAAATATTTTTTGTCTCGACCAAAAAATAAACGTTTTTGCAGGTAAATGAAATATAATTCAGGCTCTTATGATAGAAACTAGAATTAAATTTTCATTATTCATAAACAAAAATCATATTAATTGTTTAATGGGTCAAATGAGTATCATGCGTATTTGATACTAGTGAAGTAGAAAAATGAAAATTAGTATGAACACAAATCTTTCTTTTTTTTTAAGAACAGGCGAATATTATGCAGTTATTAATATTAATTTGTTGAGAAATTTTGGAAAAAGATTCATTCAAAATTATCATTTCTGTTTTATAGAACCATTCGCCCGGAGAAAAAGTACTGCCTCCATCTAACTCTCACAATCGGATTACAATTTATCTCGACAATCTTCAAATTAACCTAAAAGACTGGAGTGTCACTTACCTTTTGCTTACCAGAGGATGAGGGAAAGCAATCGTCCTTTCCCTCGCCCCGTGCTTGAGTTCCGCTAGATTTTATTTCAGAGTAAAATACAGACTTAGCACATATTTAAGCAGAAAACAATAATACAATAAAATAGCGGCCAAGGTCCAAGGAATTTAAGTGTTACAATTTTTGATTTATTGACAATAAATTCTTGAACTTGTTTTAAAACAGCAGTTCCTGTTCATGCACAGTAGCTTTTGCGCTCAGAGTTTACTCTAAGCTAACAGGAAGACGTATGAAACGACATCAGTGAATATTTCATAATCAGTCTGAAAGGGCCATTGCAGATTATGGATAAAAGTTTTGTGGGGCTATTTGGATGTTTTCTTTCCATCAGCAAAAGGAAAAGAAATGGCGAGTGTGCCCCGTCACAAGATGTTTCAAACCACGATTATGCGATCACTCCTGGTCTTCATAGTTGAATGTCAATCTTTCGACGGACCAGAGGCAGGGATGTTACATGCAACTGGTTACAGTGCAGCCGAAAAACGTTTTCAGGGTGGAACTCTTTCATCATCATCATTCACTAAAGAAGAAAACAAACCATTAATATAATGAAAAACAAAATAAAACTTTGAATACTATTTTAGCATTATACACCTGGTACAAGTTTTTAATAGTCGTCGTCTTCCTTACCACGGTGGCAGACTATTTTTTAGCGCTCTGCGACGCAGCTTAAAAATTCAAAAATAGTCAGCAAGATAAACCGACATTAGATAAATCAAATCAATTAAATTTATTTTTCTCGTCTTTCAATCGAATATAAATGAGGTCTTCCAACAACAATCATCAAGTTACAAGAGCTACACTATACATCAATAGGAAAATCATAGCTTTGTAAGCATCTTGATATCTCAACGAACTTCCTGGTAAAGGCATCTAGATATCGTTGCGAGTTTTGCAGTAAAGCAAAGTATCTTGATCAGGAGTAACATAACTAATCGTAAAAAGACATATGGACGAACACCCGCTTCTTAAAGACTGCTTAAATTTCTCCGCCGTTATTAGTAACTAACTAGACGTGTGTATGAGTGTAGGCGTGTGTGTATGTGTGCAGTCGTATATGTATGTATATAGACGTGTTTAGGCATGTGTGTTTGTAGTGTGTGTGCTGGCGTGTATGTGTCCATGCATGTGTGCGAAGGTTTGTGATGAGCAGGCGTGCATGTATGCACGCATGTGTGCGCATTTGTGTTGGTGTTTGTATGTGTGTAGGTGTTTGTATGTGTGTAGGCATGTTTGCAAATGTGTGTAGGCTTGCCTGAGTGTGTGCAGACATGTGTATCAGCAGAGGGGCAAGTGTGTGTGTAAGCATATTCGTGTGAGCAGGCGTGTGTATGCGTGTAGGCGAGTGCTTATGGGTGCAGGCGTGTGTGTTTGCAAGCATGCCTGTGTGCATGTGGGTGTGAGCATGTGTGCGGTGAGCAGGTGTGAACGTATGCAGGCAGGTGTGTGTATTTGTGTTGGCATATTCACGCGTGTTTTTATAGATGTGTATAGGTGTGCGTGTGTAGACGTATATCAGAAAGTAGTGAAATTATCTCTTTTACTTGGTGTTTCACATTTTTCTCTTAACTTCTGGTTTACATTTTGAACCAAAAGTCAAAACATGACACGTTATATATGACACGTGCTATATTTTTAGAGTGGTATTTTGCGATCGTATTAAGCTTTTTTGTTGCTTACTGGTGTTTTAAATAAAGCTCTCATCCTAAGAATGGTCGATAAAGAAGTTAAGTGCAAGTTTTCTCAAAAACTAGAAAAACTGCCTCTTTCGTAATAGCATTCTCAAAGTGTACTGATGAAGTTTCTAATGGATGTACTGTACTTCTTTGGGTTTTGACTTTGTTCTGCACACAAAAGTGATAATCGTAAATACTAAGGCCATAGTTTACGACCGTTAGGTTACGGGCTATGGCTTTCGCATAGAGCTATAATCTACATCACACTTTATATATATTATAAATTTAAAGTAATTATTTCGAGTATATAATAGCTTACAACCTTACGGGGTTACAAGCTGTAAGACACCACTTTATTCTTCAACAGATGAAGCTGTGGTTCTCGGGTCTTTTTGAAAAGAAATAATTTATCTAGTAGTTCACCTAAAGTCAGTAACTTAAAAAGAAGAAAGAGCGGATAAAAGAGGCGACGAGGCTTTCTTTATAACTTGACAAATGCAGGGAAACGACTTCTAAGTGGACCAAAATACGAATAGTGAGGCTTCACACTTAAAAACCGTAATCTTTGGGGAGTATAGTATGACTCTGATAAGCTAAAGCTTGACCTCGAGTTAGGATTTTGTAAAATCAACATGAAGAAAATAGTTGACGGAGCCAGAGATCTTTGTCAATAATATATGCAAATCTATTGAATGATAATGAAAAATCTCAGCAGCATCTTGCTTCTTCTTCATACAAAAGGGACGCTAAACTGCAAATCAGCATTGCCAAACAAGTAATCGGAAAAGTTTAAGAGAATTATGATGCCGAATGACGTCGAACTTATACAGAGTGTTCCGTTTTAACCTGCAAGACCTCTATTTTCGAAACCGTTAGTCCTAGATGCATACTTCAAATTGCAAAAATGTTCAAAATCGGTTGCAGAGTTATGATATTGAAAGTTTGAAGCGAAAATAAAAACGAGTCAAAAAATACAAAATTTAACTTTTTATACTAGCCCAAGCAGGGGCGGCATTTCAACATTTCATTTGAGGGGGGGGGGGTCGAGTTTCTTAAATATGTATAACCCCAAAGCGAAACCAAACACACATTAGCTAACAAGAAGTTGTCATAAAATCGGTTTAGTATGAATAAAATTAGTGTTTAGAAACAATTAAAATTTTGATTCATTGACTAAAAAGTTATCATACAAAACATCTCGCTACTGAAGTTTTTATACATTTTGGAAAAGTTTTAATGCATGATTTTTGGAATTCGGAAGAGCAGGGAATCGTGTTACTAATCTATCAAAGCCCAATGTCGTGCTGTTTTGCTAGTTTAGCTAAATGGAAAAGATTTTTTTTTCCCTTTGTGCTTCGAAAATTTCTCTAACCTCCTGAGACATAAAAAAAAAATATTTCTCTACTAGCTGAGCTGATTGTAATAGTTAAAAAATAATTGAAGTAACACAAAGTTATGTATGAAAACACTTTTTATTTCTTGCTTTTCAAAATCACCCAGGCTACTTCAAAAACTGTGAGGGGCTTAAATTTTTCATCATTGAATAATCTAGTCCTGTCGGCGCTCTCAGCTTCAATGAGATATCATCTGCCTCCAGCTCTGTTATTCACTATTCCAGACTTATGAGTTCATAACAAGGTCGAAACTGCAGTCTCTGGATGTGAAAACTATTCTGTCGGTAAATTGCTTGTAAATTTTTCTAGCCTCAAGCTAAAAATTTTACTCAGAGTTGAAACATTTTATTTTTCGTTTTCAAAATCCAATCCAAATAACCATAATCCCAGCCAACCATACAGAAAAATAATTATCATCAAATCTTGTGTTAATTTCATTCGAAACTGAATCTCTTACTTTATACAAAATACTCAAAAATCAATGTTTGACTTCACACATCATCATGTGGATTTTTGTCACTTTTTTTTTTTTTTTTTTTTTTTTTTTTGCGCCTCTTTAAAGTTGGCTCGGAGGAAGAATTTTTTTGAAAAATTTCACGATTGATTGAAATGTACATCTATAAAAAATCTATTTTCAGCTTCAATTGTAGATTGAACTGTGATAGTACGGTGCATAGAACAATTGTAGATTGAACTGTGGTAGTATGGTGCACAGATCAATTGTAGATTGAACTGTGGTTTGAATAGTCGAGTAGCGGATTGAAGATATGGATTTTAATAGAGTAAAGCATTTTTCAAAAACGTTTTTCCGATGCAAACAAATTGGATAAAAATTCAAACAAAGTCATACATGCTAAAGGGCATGAGATTTTTCGCCATTTTATGAATCGTTTTGCAATAATTCTTCCAGTCGTCAAATCACTGTTTTGCAGTTATAGAGAAATGTTTTTATCGTTTTAACTCTTGAAGATTATCTTGTGTCACTCCGCGATTGCATAATTGTAGAGCCCCATAAAAGGTATTTGGTTGATATGTCTTTTTTTATTCAATAATCACATGCATTTTTAAGAAGTTTCTATGAAAACATTATAATGTATTGAGCAGCTGAAACGTGTTTCTAGCAAAAGAAAGCGATGAACACTCATTAAATAAATATACACTTAAGTAAAAGTGAATGTAAATTATCAAGCAATTTTCTTGTGAAAACCATGCTGCCACACCACTTTTCACGAGCCTCTTATATTGAGCATACCATCATTACACTGGGCACACAAGTGTGAAATATTTAGCCTATATGAGGCAATGTCTTCTTTAGTTAAAATTAACCATGGTTCTCTAACAGTTTTCTATGTTCTGAAAAAGCCGAAAATACTTCGTGAATTTCTAAGTCATCATCCAAATAATGAAAAACACTTTTTCTAGTCTGGGAGTATATCGAGTTTCATCAAATAGTTGCTGAGAACCAGCGAAATTTCCTTTAATGAACATTGATTTCCGACTTACATAAATTGAATTCACCCATTTTCTATCATTCTGCTCAAAAAATTTGGGGGTGCAACCGCCCCCTCTTGACCTCCCTATTTGCCGCCCCTGAGCCCAAGGTATCCGAACTTACATCTCGGGAAATAATCTAAATTGAAAAATATTTCTAACACATAAAATTTGACATTTGAGCGACCAAAACTCAAAGAGTTATTTGAATTCAATGTTTTAAGAGACCATTTAGAAGATGAGATTGGAACTTATCGCCGTTTCCTAAGAATGACTGGTCGTTGAGGTAAAAACAACAAAGCATTTATATTTTCCATTGCTTTTCAAAAATAAATGCAAACTTTGCGCCATGATGCGCAAAAACACACTACAAAACCGCAATCACTTTTAAAAACTACTCAATGCACACATATAATTTTAAACTCTTGTTAAATGCTATATTCTCCCCCAAAAGATGTCACTGACGGCGAGTGGTATAGATCACAATACGCTGCGTTTCATATCTCGGTGAATATTGGTCGTAGTAATGTCAAACTTTTTGTGCTGGAATTATTTTTAATGGAGATTAATTACTTCCCTGAACATAAGTTAAGGGAACTAGGGCCTGTACAAAAAGTTAAATTTTGTATTTTTTGACTCATTTCTATTTTCGCTTTAAACTCTCAACATCTTAACCCTTTATCTGGTTTTGAACATTTTTGCAATTGGAAGTATGCATCTAGGACTAACGGTTGCAAAAATAGAGGTCTTGCAGGTTAAATCGGAGCACCCTGTATATCTTATATCAATTATGATAAATAAAGGTAGTGTGAAAGATATACTTTAACGTCACTCATTCCTCCTAAATTTCTTCAGGTTGCGATTTGGAAATTTATCCAATTTAGTCTTCTAAATTGCATGAAGAACAAATTGTATTTGCCAATTATTAATAAAATATTCACTGACGATGGTATTAAATAAAGTTTAAACTTCTAAATGCACGAATCTGATAGAAAACAAAAGAAGATTTCTTTTTTCTGCATTCGCAAATATAAGTCTTATTTTCTTTCGTTTAATGCGCTTGAAAATGCCTACTTCTTTTAATTGGCGAATAATATTTACTATTAGGCGAGAAAGAGGCTAAAAGTTCCGATTTTCAAACATGCTAAAAACTTATTATGGGAACTTATTGTTCCAAAATTTGTATTCCGAAATTAAACATGAGTATGATTATGCTCCTTTGATGTTAAGATTGTTTTTGGAGTTGTATTACGTAAGACTTTTTTTTATAATGAATTTTTTAGTACCTAAAACCAAAAAAGATCAACTGGAAATGCCTTGGGACAAGTTTTTCCGCTGTTGGGGCGAGTTCTCCAATATTGACCAGACGACGACTAAGGCCCCAATAACTAGGGAGCCGACGCATTCGCCAATTTGGATCAAAGTGACCGTCTGTTCTTGAGCCATTGCCATAGGGTGAATTATTAAAAGACGCAAGAAAGAATGTTAAGATCGTAAAAATTAGTGAATGTGCCGCAGTGTGCTGTGCGAATAGTTCACAGAAAGGATTTTGTTTCTTTAAATTTCAAAATTAAAATCTCAAGATAAAAAATCAATTTTATTGACGATTTGCTTTAAATCCGGTGCTAAAACTCGGCAGTGCGAAAGCCATAAACATTGTTATGTAAATTCTCGGTACTATTTTTATTGTTATGGAGTAATTTAGTTTGAAGAAATATATGCTTTTTTTTATATATATATGCAACTGTTCCTTTTTGAAATCAGCTGATAAATTAATTGCAAAGAACCAAAAATGTAATGCTGCCGAAAATAGGACTAATTCACTTTATTGGAAATTCAAGTATATAGTATTAGCACATAAAAATAAACAGTTACACTAATACTTACTAAGAGCATTGATAGCGTAAAGTAATACTAGTTTCATAATTAATTAGCAAGTTAATTTATCACGCAAATAACCGAATAATAATATATGTAATATTTCATCAATTGAAATGTTTTCGATTTCTTAGTTTTTTGTTGGTTTGTTCATTTTTTCAAAATATGACACTAATTGTTCTAATGTCAATTTGGGACAAAAACGAATGCATTACGCTAAAATAAAAATGAATCTGAGAGGAAGCGAAAACACATCTAGTGTGGTAATATTTCTCCGACTTTTGATCCAAAATGGCGGACAGTTCGGCCTGGTATATGTAGGGTTTCTAACGATGACAATTTTAAGATTAACATTGTTTCAAGACAAGTTACTTATTTAAGGTATAACTTATGACTAATTTTATTTTTTTATTTTAATATAAGCACAAGTTGATTTGAAGACTAATAAGCAATATCGTTCAAAAAATCAATTGTTTCTGTTAAACTTACAGAAACTAAACTTATTTCAAGTTTTAGCATTGATAAATCTTATTTACAGGTTCAGTTTTTACCCTTTAAGTACATATACATATTACATAAAATACACCGCCAGCTCAGTCATTTCCAGCCGAGGACTGCAGTTTCGTGCTTATTAGCACTCATCAGCCCGGCATAGGAAAGTGACTGAGCTGGAGATGGAAAACCTCTTATGGAAGCCAAGAGGGCCAAACAAATGTAGAATTAGCACTCATCAGCCCGGCATAGGAAAGTGACTGAGCTGGAGATGGAAAACCTATTATGGAAGCCAAGAGGGCCAAACAAATGTAGAATTAGCACTGACCAGCCAAGTGACCGAAGCAATGGTTCGGTTCAACTCGAAAATTGATGGCAAGGCATGGTATATTCAGTAAATTACCGCCCTACTGAATATACCAAAGCGAAATAAGCACGAAACTGCAGTCCTCGGCTGGAAATGACTCAGCTGGCGGTGTATTTTATGTAATTCTGCTTTAGCCCTAGCTAAAGGGCGGTAATTTACTGAATATACCATGCCTTGCCATCAATTTTCGAGTTGAACCGAACCATTGCTTCGGTCACTCGGCTGGTCTGTGCTAATTCTACATTAGCTACCAGTTTGTTTGTCCCTCTTGGCTTCCATAAGAGGTTTTCCATCTCCAGCTCAGTCACTTTCCCATGCCGGGCTGATGAGTGCTAATAAGCACGAAACTGCAGACCTCGGCTGGAAATGACTGAGCTGGCGGTGTATTTTATGTAATTCTGCTTTAGCCCTAGCTAAAGGGCGGTAATTTACTGAACATATACATATATTTAGGAACAGTTAAAAAATCTTGTAAAATTATAATATGTAACCATAACGATACCCAAGTTAAACGTTGCGTTGGTTTTTTAATAGTATTTTTCTCTTAGTTTGAACAGAAGTTTAAAGCTAAAAAACATATTTTAAACAGTTTTTAAAAAATCCCACATTTAAGGGAAAATACAACTGCTGAAAAAAGTAATTTTAAAAGGCAAACGAGGCTGCTTGGATCCCCATAGAATGACGTGTGTTACTCTTGCTCACTCAATACTATCAGCAGCGAGACTGCGCTCGATGATGCTAGCACGCAATGAGTGGAAATGAATTGATGAACGGGATAAGGCTTTATATTCGATACAATTCTGAGAAGGAATAGTCACTTGTTTGTGATGGAATCAAAAATAAAGATCAATAAAAAAGATATTGAAAACTATAAGCAGCAATAAATAAATAAGTGAATAAAAAGGCTGGCATTCAGAGTTCAGAATCGGGACTTTTAATTTAAACATTTCTTCAACCAAGGCTTTACTCTATTCGTTCTAAAAAACATAACAGTATAGTTCGATATTAAAAGTGTTTATTGACAATTTATAGTTCTATATAATAAGACGTGCATCGAATAAAGCCTTGCTTCAACAAAGGATTTATATCGTAGTGCTGCCATCTATGTTCATAAGAAAAAGCTAGAAACGTACCCTGCGCCTTATTAATGGTTTATAAAGAAAAAATGTTTTATTCGAAAAACTCGAACTTATAGTCCTTCATTACAAGGTACGATGGTTACAAAATAAAAGATCTATATGTAACTATAGAAATTTGGAAACTTCAGAGATGAAAAGAAGTAGATGTGGAATCTAATATAATGCGTCGAAGATCCAGAAAAGACACCATGTTCTGCAGTGTTGCCATCTATGTTTATAAAAAGAAACTGAAAAAACAGTGGTATTTCTTTGCAGGCTGCGGTCTGCCGTATGCAGGTAAACGGCAGTATCTGCATAGGATTTAACTTATCTACTCAATTTTCTAACTTCATTAATTTCCGACAGATGCAGAAACCTATTTTTTAAATAAAGTTAATGGATTTTTTTTATCCCATAATAGATGTAGCATTTTTCCATCAGTAACGGACTCATCCCACTAACGTAATCGTAACGTAGAATTCAACCCATAAAACCAGGAAGAGAATGCATCGTATAATGATGCAAAATACATTGTTATTTAGTTGAATAATTAGCATTACAATGTCATATTTCTTGCTTCTATTCGCAATAGGGTCAATTCATAGAGGTTCGACGGATGGGTGCGCTCGACCATTTTTAATTTTTTTGAAACTTATATTCCTAAAAGCTGCATATGAAAGACGTTTAAACCACTTTTATTTTTTCTCTAAACTGGAGCTTTGATTTTTTTTTTAGAGGTCATGAAATGTGATTTTCATAGTCAAAAGTTGAACTTTTAGACCTTTGCATTTGGCCGAAATCTACTTGAATTACATTTATGACAGTTAATTTAACGCTTTGACGTTAAAGTGCATAAAATGATAGTTTTACATGCTAAGTAACGTAGCTCCAACTTAATAATTAAAATAATGGCAACAGGTTAAAGATCAAGGTCAAATGTAAAAATTTTACTCATTTCAAAATGGAATAACTCGCGTAGGGGACGGATACACAAAATGAAATACGGCGATAACTAATCACTAGAACCAGGGTAATACGAATATGTAACAGTTGCTGTGTGTTCGTGTCCAATTTATAGATTACAGTTCCTCAAAAATCTGAAAAATGAGAAAAATAATGTTTTTTGACCCGTGTAAACCAAAAAAGGATGGAATTAAAAATAAAATTTCTTGGCCAATTGAATATTGTATTCCAGTACTATACATGTGCAGCGCCTCTTGTACAAGTTGGTTTGCCACGCCAGCAGAGTACAACTCAACTCGACTCGCCAATGTTGACGTTTTAAAAAGCCTGCACGCGGTAGTCGGCAGCTAGTCATTTTTCTCTTGAATTGTCATGCTGTAGTTTTACTTTTGAATGTCTTTTACTTGTTTTCAGTTCTTTACAATGCTCGTACTTGTTTAGTGTTTTTAAGATATTAAATTGGTTCTTGTTAAACGAATGCTATGTGCTCCTTTTTCCGACTCTGCACATGTTATATATATTGCTTTATGTATTTGGTTTGTAAAAAGATACAAATCTTTGAAATTGAGCAATTTTGCTAGTTAATTTACGCACGAAAAGAGAAATATAAAAAGTGTGTAAATTTCATTGCACCTTTTTAAATTACGTATATAATGCTCTATATAGTATATCCCTCTGCATCCCCAAACATGTCGTTAGTATAAAGAATAATTATTTTAATTTGATAGCTTAGAAATATTTGCACATTTGGATACTTGATTGACTGCTTAAATAGTTAATTTATAGACTGTACTGATAATCTACATAACCAAAATTTTTAAACATACAAACATACTCGCTGTATATTATCTTGTGTAACTTGCCAAACACATGAAAAAACAATATCTACACAGATGAAAGCGGGTTGGAGAACAAAAACAGAAAGAACATTGTTAATTTATGTAATCACGAAACGGATGTCAACTTGAGAGCTGAGTGGCATTTCTCTGCATTATCACATGGTAATGGACAATTTAACGGACTCGGAGGAAAAATCATTGATACTAATAAGAATATCTTGCAAAGAACTACTAGAAGTCACATTTTAATTCCTACAGAAATGTATACATTCTGCATTTTTGCTACTAATCATTTCATGTATCCTTGTGAGCACTCAGTATATTACACTGAAAAAATACTGCAAGAAAGGTTTGACATTGCAAATAGAATTCCAAATACAACATCTATTCACTACTTTATGTCACCCTACTTAAATATTATCACAGTAAAATAATTGTCTCTTAGCAGTAGGTATGAGGAATAGAATCATCAGAAAGAATTTGGTTGTTTTGCCATTCTTTCCATCGGTAAGCTATCAGGTTGCTAAGATTCTAAAACGTTTCCAATTCCAGGTGGTGTTCTCTCCTATTAATAAACTTTCATTCTCTTCTCTTAAAGATCCTATTCACCCTCTTAATTGTTGTGGAATTTATTGAATTAATTGTAGTTGTAAACTTGCCTATATTGGACAGACTCGGCGTGCTTTAAAAATTCGCTTGAAAGAGCATCAAAATTATGTGAAAAAACAACAATTAAATAAGTTTAGTATTGCTCAACATTGTTGGGATTCGAATCACTCTTTTGACTTCAGTTCTTATCAGATTATCCAAAAATGCCTCAATTCATCAGATCTTGACTTTTGGGAATCCTTTCATATTTTGAGGAACAGTTCTAACTTAGTTAACGATCTTAGTGCAGTTCCATATTTTTCTAACTTTTGGCTCCCATATCTTTAATACTGTTCTTTCCCCATTCCCCCCCCTTTTTTTCCCCACTCATTTTTATCTATCTTCCTTTGTTTATTTTTACCTTTTTGTCTTGATTGACACTCCCCCCCCCCAATTTTCTTCTATTTATCTTTATTTTTCCTTTTTTCGAATATTTTTTGTTTCTGTTTATTTTATTTCATGGTTTTCCATTCTGCTCTTCCTTTCTTGCGGTTCACGGTTACTGACAATTTCTTTTCTTTTTGTTTAAGCTTCGGCTTAATCCTTGTCCAATTGAATTCTTTCTTTCTGGGTTCGTACCTAAGAGAAAGCTCCTGGCCTTTGCTTGCATTCCTATTGGTTCCTGATCGGTTTATAACTTTGTCATTGGTGTTTGGCTAATCCGCTGTTTTTATCTTTTAAGCTGCATGCTTATCTGCTCTTGGCTTTTGTCGGATGTCTTTTCATCCATAAGCTCATTATTTTTTGCATTGAAAAAGGCGTTCCCTGTAACGCCGAAACACGTGTCTGCTGTAATTTACAAATTTGTGCTTCTACTTACGTTGTTTGGTCTGACTTTACTATTCAGCACAAAGGTATTTATTTATCTTAGATAATGACATGGTTTATGTCATTTAGAGAAAAGCATATCTGATTTTAGTATTGCAGAAAAAATAATATATAATACCTTTAAAAAATTGCTCTTTTTTTTTTTAAAGTCGGAAATTGGCCTAATGAAAAATTCACTTTACGCGGCATATCACATTCCTGCCCCGAGCCCTTCATTTGTTTTCAAACGACCGGTTTGTTTTGCTACATTAAATATGTTTTAAATATAACTTCTCGTAGCATAAAAGTAACTCTGCTATAAAGACTAGACATTCCTATCGCATCCGCCGACAACAGAAGTGATCCAATTAAAAAAAAAAGAAAAAAACAGCACTGCAGAAAATCTGCTGCAGTTTTACGTAATACTTCTTTTAACTGAATTAAATATGCCGTGGTCGCAAAGTCATCCAAAAAGCATTCCAAAGCAATGCCTCGAGGGAAGCTGTTTTCAGGGCCCCAATCCCACAGGTCTCGTTTAGTCGTAAAAATAGGGGACCTAGGAATGTAATGCAATATATGCAAAGCATTTATGATGTCAATTTTCCTAGTTAATTTTTTGTTGTCTGAAGGTACAGTGTTGAAATTTATTCTTCTATATTATGAAATTTAAATGATATCCATTATTGAAAAGAAATATTTTTAGGCTCAATAAAGTAAAAAAAAAATAACGCCTTTACTCGAGCTTTATTCTGTCAACCCGTCATTTAGAGGGGTCAGGGGTTTGCTAGCCCCACTCTCCTGACTGAAAAATTAACTTTTTTTACATATTAGTGCAACTCACGTGATTTTGTTGCTTTTCGATAAAAATTGCATTGACCCCCCCCCCCGAACATATTAGTGCAACTCACGTGATTTTGTTGCTTTTCGATAAAAATTGCATTGACCCCCCCCCCCCCCCCCGAAATATTAAAATAGACGGGCCCGTGTGTCGGTAAGGAAAAAAGTTATCAGAATGAAACTTGCAAATTTCTCATGGATTTGATTGCATTACTCTAGACACTAAAAAATAAGCATTCAGTGACGTATATGCAAAATAAGAACCACACGGCAGTACTGTTTAATATACGGTAAAGGTAACATCCCAAACAATAAATTAATCTTAAAATTATTTATAGAAAGAAGCAGCTATATTTATCAGAGGTGATGTGGTTAAGTTTTTACAGTAATTTTGACAGTTGAACTCGTAAGAATCGTACTCGTAACAGCGTTATTCGTAACAACCGTGAATGAGTGATACTGTGAAAAACAAAGGAATGCTTACCTATATTTAAAAAATATTACCACTAACACACACATTGTAATCTAACTGTTAGCACATTCGAAAAAAAAAACATATATTTCTTATAAATAAATGTTTTTGGAACATATTGAAAAAAAGGAAGCTGATAATCGACAATCGCGGAATAGGTTGTAATCCACATTGGAACAATTATCTCCTAGTTAATTGAAATGTTCACGTGTAAACAAATGTACTGGTTTTATTTTCTATTCATAATATTTAATTTTTTCTTATCGATACAAAATAGGACTTCTACTCTGTAACAAAATTAAAAAAAAGAAAATTCCAGTATTCATTTACATTTTAAGTAAAGAGGTCAGAATCATTTCTTCGGTGTAGCCGATACTTTCAATTTAATGTACGTATCCTATGTGACATTTTTAATGTTATTTGATAGCAAACCAAACTTAACAAACAAGATGTTCGTTTTAACAGTGATTTCGTATTAAACGCGATCGTATTACGAAGGTTTAACGCACATTACTAGCATATAATTATAGATCACAAGACCTCCTATTTTATGTTAAAATAAATTCTTAAAAGAATCACCGACTTTAACACCTGAACACATAATTTCATATCTAACAAAAGCTCTAAATCACTTTCCCTATTAGTTAAATGACACAAACACTGACATTCAAAACTATTTAAGGCCATGTCACACGTAACGAAATTCGCTCAACTTATCCGTTCAACTTCAAGCTTTCATTCAACTTTCTCTTGGAGAAGTTGAACAGGGATGCCAGGCTCTCAAACGAAGGGTTGATCCTAAACGTGGCTTCTGTCTAGAATTTTAGGCGAGTTAGCACAATATAATCTGAGCGATGTTTTTTGGATTTAAAGGGATTTTTTTTCTACAATTTATTTCAAAGCTGTAAATAAATTTCAGTTTTGAAAGTTGCAATCTTTCGAAATTATGAAAAAGTGATTTATAAACATCTTGATTTTAATAGCTATATGCAGCGATAACAGCCCTTTTACCTAATAACTATGTGAAAAAGCAGGCCTGGATCTATAAATGTTGATCCCCCCCCCCTCCCCCGATAAGAATTGAATAAAAACATGGAAGCTTTTCTTCTCTTTTTTTTTATTTTAAATTCAATATTATTATTTATTTTTGTTTTAACTCGCTATTTTGATTTTCATACAAAGGTTTTTTTTTGACCTATTTTTCTTTTGAGGGAGTTTGAAATTCTTCACTCCTGATTTTTCTTTTTCTCATTTTACGTGTAAGTTCATTACAAAATCAATGGATCATATAAAATTTTTTACATTAAAAAATTTTGTTTTATTCATCTTTCTGGGTCCAATAGCAAGGTTTTTTTTGCAAATGTAGGTAACTCCTATGTAACTATTACGTTTTTTACACTTTGATTAGTCTTGTTGCTTTTCATAATGTAATTAAAGGTTTTTTTGAATAATTTTATTTGAAACGGACATTTTCGTGTCTCATTTAACAATTCTATGTATTTATTTCACATTTGCTGACTTTCCAAAATAAATCTTTAAATTTTCCTGATACTTTACAGAAATGTCCTTAATGTGTTTGCAACTTTGAAGATTTAAGTGTATTCGTTTATTTAAAAAGTTTTCCAATTTCTTCGGTCGTAGCTCCCCCCCCCCCGCCTGCAGGCATGCAGATGTAGACCTGAGTAAGAGTTGATATTTATAAATAACTTGTCTATTTATGTAAAACTTGTGATTTTTAAACCAGTAATCTTGTCTACCATTTTAAAATATGTGACACAAATTTAATAACAGCAATTATAAATCAAGTAAACGAACATTTCTAAGTTATTACTTTTAAACACTTATCTGCCCAAAACCTGACTAAAAAATTTGTATTTACTATAAAATTACTACAACAAATGATTCTCAGTTTAAAATATTTTGATTTCATACACTAAAGGAAACTTTTCGACTGTTTTAGATAAAAAATATATGTTTAGTAAAAAATCCCAAACAGAATGTTGATTCAACAAGCTGCTGGTCTGTAGAATGAGAGAGACGAACAAAAGAGCTACTAATCGTATAGGATAAAAAAGTATTGGAAATAGCAGTATATTGAATAGTAACAATAATAATGACTATTTATTCCTTAAATTTTTTAAAGCTGAAAGTGCAAGGCAATGCATACATTTGTCTAGTTGAATCTTAAATTTTTAAATAGTGAAGAGTATAAAGTACTTATTGCATAGTTTACAAGTTACATAGAACGCAAGAATACTAACTTTTCTACTGATTTAGGCAGGTTTGTACTACTGTTCATAGTTTGAAAAATTGGACTTAAAATGGTTCTATTGATTAAATTGAGTCATGCAGGTACATTCAATTAAGTACGAAATGTGAGTTGTTTTACTTTTGTTCTCTGAGAAGAATAATGCTTCATAGATGTTTTTACAGAGCATACTGAAAGAATATTATCTTTTATAGTATGTACCAAGAAAGAAAAAAAAAATTAAAACTGGTTCATTTTTCTTAGTATTCAATTCTTTAGAGAAACTGACACATAAAATTTATACATAAACTTTATTTACAATAAGTTACATACACACACACTCATATGTATTAATATATAATTTCAATTACATTTCAAAGTTCAACAATAATTAACTTCGGCCTGGTACAAACAGTTTTTGACTGCAACCTCTATAACTGCATCTGTACACAATCACATGAAATTCTTTTTCACATAATCTAAAATTATAAAAACAAATTAGACAAGTGTATATAACATGAATATCATACAGGGAGGAGGACAGGCAAAGTACCCCTTAGCTTTTATGAAATCAATGTTTTTCCGTAAAGTATAGGCATGGTGTGTGTGCTGTTTTTGAACAATCAACCAACTGCTTCACTTGAACGCAGTTGATGGATCTTTTGATTTTCCGACTCAGGATCATGTGATCTAGCTCTACTGTCCATTGGCATCAGCTCCCCCAGAGTGGTGGTATCCATGCTGCCCTACATGTACACACACAAGTGACTACATAAACAGATGCACCTACACCCACACAAGCCACCGCCTAGGAGGAGGGACATGCTCGCAGAGGTTGATTGTGTAAAGTAGAGAGGGTCGGATATAAATAAAGTTGATTTCGGAAACAAGAATCAGTAGTAGAAGAAAGAAATCCAACGAGTAGGGTCCTAACACAGCTCGTGTTTGCGAAAAGCATAATTTGAATTCAATATGTCAAAATGCAATTTTTCATTTTATTTATTCATTTTGATGAAATATGCATTGAGTATGCATTTAACTCTTTTAGGGGCAGGGGAGGCAAAGGTATGTACTAAATTAATATTAAAAGTAATATTCTAAAGATGATTTGCAATAACAGCTCACTGTGTCTGCGATATAAAGAAATAACTTCAAGTTAAAAAAAAACTACATTTTAAAGAACAAGCATTAATGCAAATGTATTACATTAGTTGAAAAGCTTTTTTAAAGGTTTTGTTTCAAGCAAAAGTAGCTATTCAACCAATTTCAACTAAAAGACTCTTCTCTAATTACTGTTTTTAGGAAAATCAAGTAAAATCAAGTAAACATTTCAATTCAGAAGAAAACTTATCAGCAGTAAGTTACCTCCCCTAACCCAGAGTTAAGGCAGAACCACATGTAATCTACCAGACAGCCCGGTTATCATATCCAGAGACTGCAGTTTCGTTCTTATTCGAACTCATCAGTCCGGAAGAGCGAATAACCGAGCTGGAGGCAAATGTCATCTCACCGAGACCATCCGCCTCCAGCCTCTGGATGTGATAACCGGGTGTCTGGTATTTTACATGCAGAAGAAAACTTAAGTAAAAGATGATAAATTGTAGCACAATAAATGTGTTGTTATTAATAACAATTGATCTATGATGTGTATATACTTAAATGTTTAGGACACAGATGCTAAAGATTTATTTCATTTATTCATTTGTTTATTTTTTGTACATATTTCTATTGCATGAATTTTATTTATTAAAGAAGAGGAACTTTTGTTGCTGTTAAATGTTTGGAAAGTAAAGCTTATCTGTGAATTAATTTTTAACTTCGTGTATGTGTTATTTGGCCAACTTTGATGCACTTTAACTCTGATACCAGTTGAATCTCAGTCACCAAATTGTAATCATAGGTTCATGTGATAAAAAAATGCTACCTGTATCAATTTCATTGTTTTTCACTCGGTCCCTCTTGAACTATTTCGCTTTAAACTTTGCGAAAATGCAATATTTGGGAAACTTTAATGCCCTATAACTCTAGTACCAGTTGAGTCTCAGTCATCAAATTCTAAACATATTTTCATGTCATAAAAAGGTGTTACCTGTATCAATTTCATAATTTTTTACTCAGTCCCTTTTGAGATATTTGACTTTAAACTTTACAAAAATTCAATTTTTTCCATTTTTGAAAAAGTTTGCAAAAAAAGGACAAAGTTCTCAAGTTTAAAATTTTTACAACAAGTAGTCCTATATTATATCTACACAAGAAAAAATATAGAGCTGAGACTCTCTTCCTTTTACTATTTTTGTAGAACTAAAATTTGTATTTTGTGCTAATTTATAGTTTGTAATTGTTCATTTTTTTCTTCACTTATCTCACGATTTAAATAATATTTTGAAAGCAAAACGTATTTAAGGCATCCTTCTGGTGATGTAGGACTTTGTTTTGCCCCGATAGCTGTAAAATTAACCGAGTTAGATGCATTTACGTAAAACTTATTTTTGGTCCAAAAACGGCAACTTAGCAAACTTAAAATGGTGGGTTAAAAAAAAGTATGAGCCTAAAAATTTTACTTTAACACTTTTGAATTTGTAGTGAGAATTAACTTGTAAAAAATTAGGAAAATCAAAAATGTCGAGCAACACGGCCTGGGTGATTTCTACGGATTGACACATTACCGTTGCTCTGTTTCAGATTGTTTACAAACATTCATTGATTTGACAAGTTGCACACTACGAGATTGGCGAATTTGGCAAAGAAATTCTTACGACGACTTTAAACTAGAAAGTGACCTTTTAACACAATAATAAGGTGGATGTTTATGAAATATTAAGTTTTATATTTGTTTTTAACGAAAATATAGTAATAATAACTCACCTGAAGTTATTCTTGCAGTTTATTCCATTTGTTGCACACGCAGTTGATGTTGTTACAGACGGCCATGTTGTATTTTGCCTTGTGCAGAAAACTCATTGCCCCCGTTGCCAAATTTCGACCGTTACTTATCCATGTGATTAATTCAAGTAAATTTAAGTTTTTATTCAGTTGATTCAATCTTGCAGAACTAAATAAAACTTGTAATTTTGAATGCTATCTTCACAACAGTACGTCATAATGAAAACACTGTATTCTTATCTTTTAGTTTATGAATGCATGTCTCAAGACTACCCAATTCATATCCTCTCTTTTAAAGTGCATCTCAGCATTGTTGGCACGGGCGTTGCTTAACGCATTGCGGTTTACTTGTAACACTAAAAACGAAAAGTTTAAAATATAATGAAATAATCGCACTATAAATGGCTTGTTTTATTTTTAATTAGTATCGCATCATTATATATATATATATATATATATATATATATATATATATATATATATATATATATATATATATATATATATATATAAACAAACATTCAGTCTGGATGATCTGAATTGATCTCAATTTAACTTTTGTAATCTATATCCTTTGAAGTGAATTAAAAACTAGTTTATCATTATTTTAAAATTGTTATTTGCTTGTACATTATTTAACTCATTTATGTCTAAGATTATTTAAAAACTTAATTATAATTACTAATAAATGGTATTCCTTAGACTGGGTCTAATAATATAATGGTAATTTATAGTTGACAGCAGTAAAATAATACAACTTATCTGTTGAAACAAAAAATCTTTGATTTACGTCAAACTGGGAGTTTTAGTGTAACTTGTCCTTGTCTAACAACATTTTATTGTTCTGAAAAACAAAGTGAAATCGAACGTAAGAATAGGGGGGAGGGGTTTGAAAAATCTTACGTACCCTTACACGGGGGTAAGTGAAAGGCTGGTTTATCATGACTATTATTTTGAATTTTTTATCCTCATTTCAATTCGCTTTTTTCACAATGTTAATATACCTTTGATTGTTCACTTATCCTTGTTTAGAGAAGTTTTAGACGATTTTCAACTCCGCGCCAGTCACTAGCCCAGCCCAAAATTTACTTCTGGGTGAGATTTCGGCATCAAAGTCCCTATTCAGATACGCAGTTTTAACAGTATTAGCATTATGTATTAAAACCAAAGGTTCTGGGGAATAACACTCAACCCCCCCCCCTCCTCTCATTGCACCCCTGTTTTTTTTTTTTTTTTCTTGCCCAGACGTTATTCTCAGTTTTCAGTCATCGGGACCACTGAATGCGAAAACAGCCAATCTCAAGAATAATTTACCTACTTTTCCCCACTTTTTTTATTTACTGATGTTGATCTCTATATTTTTTTAACGAGAAAGATTGTTAGACGGTTTCCATTCTGATGAAACATAAGACTTAACCTAAACCTAAAACAATTGACCTTCTGGAATTTTTTTCGAAAAGGTCTTATATCATCGACATGAGACCTTTTTTGAAGACTTTTGAAGTCTTCTATGAAGGCGTCTTGCCGTGATCGCCAGTTAGGGATTCATAGATGGACATGGAAGATTTTTAATGAAAACAGTAAACGGGGCGGGGGGATATTTTTGTGCTTTTGTATAACCATTTAATCTCAATGCGTAACAAAATAGCGTAAGGTAAAAGAAAACGTGAATTTTTGTTCCATTTAAAAACGTGCGACGTAAAATATTGCTATATCGCACGTTATCTAGAACTTAAATCACGCAAATTTTAAATGATATTCGAGGACTCGTGTGAGAAAACTATAATGATCATTTTCCTTCAAATGTACTGTTGTACAAATGTACTGTTGTATGTTTTCAACATTGGTTTAAATGTACAGAATCATTACGAGGACAATTTAATTATCCCAAACATAGTCTGTACAGCCAATTTCACGGGAACTTTAAAATTTACGAAGCTTTCATAATCAGTCACAATCATTTCATACGTGGACTACGCCTTCTTAATCTTGTTTCGAGTTTGAATTTAAAAAAAAAGCCTTTTCATGTCCTAGCTGCATGAGTAATATTAGTGTTTATTCTAGAGATTTGTAAAGTCATAGTTAATACTTGTACGCATTAGAATTTTCCAAACACGTACAATTTTAACAAGTAGATTTTTTTTCAACACAGAATAAACTTGACAAAATGTATTGAAGCGTTTGCATTTCAGATAGTTTAAACCCCCACCACAGAAAACCTTTAAAAGCTTCTTACAACTATGAGTTGGGCACCTGATTTTAGGACCATTTTATAATAGCTAAACAACAGCAGCATATAACTACGCCCATTTCTAAATTGTTATAATTTCACTTTACCGTCACTTTTAATACAGTAAAAATGTCACATTATTTATCATCGTACACTGAACAGTTCTTTTGTGTACATAAATGACATTTTAAAATATGATCTCATTTTTACACATGGGTTAAAATTTATAGAATCATCGTTGTGCATCATTACATGGACAATTTTTATTTCTCAAACAAATTGAACAGCCAGTTTCATTAATCAGAAAATTTACGTAACTCATAGTCAGGCAATATCATGGACACTATCGTACTTTTAATTTTGCTTTGATATTGAGTTATTAATGAACTCAACGCTTTCATATATTGGCTGAATATAGTTTTCAGACTTGTTTCTCACACAAACATTAGGATTCCCTTAACACGCACATTGCTAACGCGTGGACTCATTTGAAGCATAGGTTAGAGTGAACAAAATGCATTTACATTAAGTGATTTTTTAATTTTTTTTTTAGATTACTGATCTAGTCTGTGCTCTATTCATAAATTTTAGTGCCGGTTCGCAAAAATTTATTTTAGTGAGGAAAAATTCATTTTTCGCTGACACTTCTTTGTTTTGATGAGTAGTTTCATCTAGAAATTTCTAACTGGATAACTTTTTTCTAAATAATTTTTACATACATTTCAGTATCTAAAAAACATCGCTTTTCGAACATTTTGAGAAGCTAGGGAGTTCAGAACAGTCCAAGAGAAATCGGACCGGTTAAAAAAATATTTGAAGCATTTTTATTTTTAAGAGGTAAGGAATACAATCCACCGTACATAATTATTTAAATGATGAGATAAATACTAAACACTCTAATTCGGCGTTTAAAACATCTAGTATATTGCATGGACATAAGTGTATGATGGTAATTTTACGATGAAAATCTAAAACAATTGAAACATACATTAACTGTACATTTTAAGTTGTCGTGCATATTATCATACATGACTTATCTTAGACATAGCTTACAAAACAAAATAAAAAGTTCTAAATTGCATTTCTATTGTCAGAAATTTCAAAGCAGTTTTGCTATAACATAAAAATAGCGTATTACTTGGGTCATTTCTAAATTGTAAAAACTTGCACTGCAGCGTAACTTTTATTACAGTATAAATGTCACATTTTTAATCATTGTACATTAAACAGTTCCATAGTGTACAAAAGAATATTTCAAAATATTCTCACTTTTTCACAAGGGTAAACATTGACAGAATCAACATAGTGCGTCATTCCCTGGACAACTTTTATATCAAACATAATAGCCAGTTTCGTGGTTGCTTTAAAATTAACGTAACTTCAATAATTAGTCAGGGCATCATGGAAAATAATGTAAACTTAATTTTGCATAGACTTTAAATTACTAATGCACTCAACGCTTTCATATGTTGGCTGAATACAGTGTTTTCATATTTATTTCACTCAGACGAATCAGGATTTTTTTAAAAGGTACATTGTCAACATGTGGACTTATTTGAAGCAAAGTTCAATGTGAAGAAAATGCATTTTGATCTAGTGATAATAAAATTTTGTTTTCACACAGACTACTTATCTATTCCGAGCTCCATTCAAAAATTTTAGTACCTGCCTTCGAAATTCATTTTTCATGGATACTTCTGTGTTTTTATAAGCAGTTTCAACTAGTGTTCTAATAGGATAACCAAATATTTTTTTAAAATTTATATATTTTATTACCTAAAAACCACGGCTATTTCAGAAAATTTGAATCGCTGTGGAGTTCATAATAGCCAAAGAAAAATGAAACCCATTAGAAACTAAAATATTTAAACAATGCCGGATGATACAGTTTAATTTCTAAGGGGTAACGACTACATTCCAACACACATAATGAATTAATTGATGCGATAATTATTAAACATACCAGTACGGCTAGTATATCGCATAGACAAATGTATGATGAAAATATAAAACAATTCAAACATAAATTAACTATACATTTTAAGTTATATTGACATTATCATACATGGCTTTTCTTGCACATAACTTACGACATTATTTTCCAAATTGCATCTGCATTGTCAAAAATTTTAAACCAGTTTTACTGTAGCATAAAAAAACTGCTGAAAATTACCAGGATCATTTCAGGATTGCGAAAACTGTCATTTCACCGTAACTTTTTATACACTGAACATGTCACATTTAATATTTTTACTGTAAACACTTTCTTTTTGGGTACGAAAAGGATACTTTAAAGCACAAACTCATTATTCTACATAAATTAGATGTATACCCAATAAAAATAGTGCATCATTACAAGGATAACTTATATATAGCAAACATAATGCTGACAGCCACTTTCATGGTAATTTTAAAATTTACAAAACTTTCTTAATCATATATTTTTTCTCAGAATAATTGCAAAATTTCCTGTTTTTTTTTTTGTTTTTTTTAAAGATGGGTAACTCTCTAAAAGCGTTTAGTGGTAAGCTTAATGTGATCACATTCAAATACCGTTTTTTAACCACGAAAATATAGATTTCAAGTGAAAGTGCGCAAACCACTTAGTTTGCCATTTGTTCCACCAATTTTTGTAGGTTAGATAAAACTTAAGTGCATTGCAGCAGAACTCCAACTTACGAAGAAATTAAGAAGCTTAACAATAATAGGTCGACTGGACACAACAGCATCAAGGCTGAACTCGAAATCTATTGAAAGGACTCTGAACAAGGCATTCCATGATTTGATTTGCTGTATTTGGCCACTGGAACAAATGCCCACTGAGTGGGAAGAAGGATCTGATTGTCCTATTTACAAGAAGGGCGACAAGTTACAATGTGGAAATTACAGGGGATTTTTATCACTTAAACACTGCTCACAAGATATTCGTCATTATCTTATTGAACCGGTTAGAAAACTGAGAAAACCAAAGAGCATACTATTAATAACTACCACCTTTTTATTGATTTTAAATCGAACTATGACTGTCAACCGCGAAAAATTTATCGAAGCTATTTTCGAATTTAACATCCCAAAGAAGCTTGTCAGTTTCGAAAAGAATGACTCTGAAAAGAGTTTCCTGTACAATTTAGATTTTCTTAATTTCCCAGAACCTTTTTTTAGTAAAAAGCTTTCGACAGGGGTATTCCCTTTCTCGTTTACTGTCTAAAATCGCTTTGAGACTCTTGGTTAAACAAAAAGTTATTATTTTGCAAAGAACTATCCAACTTCTCGCTTTTGCTGACTATATTGACAGATCAAAATGCTCTTTTATCAACGCTTTTGCAGCACTTGAAAGTGCGACAGAAAAGATGGGAATTGTTATGAATGTGGACAAAACACAATTTTCTCATCCAATAAATAATTCTTCTGATTTGTCTTCCATGAATATATGAGACTATACTGTTGAAAATATAAAACAGTTTACTTAGGAACTCGGATCTCAAGTAGCAGCGACCTGCAAATGGAAATCATGAATTATTTTTTACTAATAGATTTTTTTTATGCCCTCAGAAATCAATTCAAATCTTAGTTTATTTGCCTAAACTAAAAGTTAAGCCTTCATAAAACTTTAATCAGTTAAGCATGGAAGTGAAAGTTGAACCCTAAATAAAGCAAATGACGAAAAGCTACTAATGTTTGAAAGAAAAGGTTTAAGGATATTTTTTGGACCTATTCAAGAAGCGATAGTTGGAGAGTTTTGTACCACCATGAAATTTACAAAGAAAAAAGCCTCAAGTATTAGGTGGCAAGGCCATCTGTATAGATACTCCGATATTTTCTCCACAAAAAATAGTTACTTTGTCGTATATTGAAGGAATTACACTTAGAAAACGACCACTTACACGATTGTTGGACGATGTTCAAAAGGAACTAAAGCAAATGGGAGTCAACCGATGGAGGGTCGTAGTGACTAATAGGGTCAACTGGAGATGGATTAGCGAGTCAGCATTTGCCTGCAAAAGGCTGTTCTTCTGAAGAAGCATTGCATTAGAAGTGAAAGAAAATAAACCAAAACGCAATGAAAAAGGTTTTTGTATTATGGTGTGCTACTAGGTTTTTTTTTACCTACACGTGGTATTTCATAAGCTTAAAGATTCAATCCAACAAATTTATCGCATTTCGTTACATTATCGAATTTGTACGAATGACACTGCAGACAATTTCTACACAATACAGAAACTTTTAAATAATATTAAGCAGGGTGGAGGGAGGGAGATAAATTAAAGTAAATTTAGACAATGAGGATAATTTAAGAGTGAAGTAGTTCAGATTTTGTGTGGTTATTGACTCAGTCCTGAAGAAAATGTGAAACTGAGAAAATTGGCCAGATTTTCTCAGTTCCACAACCATGGTTATCTAAGAGGAGCGGCCAACACCTTTCAGATAAACATGGAATTTTTCTTTGGACTTCTGACGATACACATCTGTAACGTTCGATTAAAATCCTACACAATGGGCGTACTGTCTGAAACTTCTAAGGAAGAGGGGTTTCTATTGGAACCAGATTATTGCTACTGATGGCGTTTTATCATTATCATAATTACCCACTTTTGGTTTTCTACAGATAACGAAATCTAGCATTTATCCAGGAAATTTATATTTTAAAAGTTTCTGTATTCATGAAATAACGTGAAAATGTGCTTCTAGGTTTTTTTATTTTTAAACCCTAAGGCAGAATGTGTTAGCTGAGTGCACTGGAAACCACTGAAATTAAAACAAAAGACAGTTCGAGATTTCAACACAAAATTTGCTCCTATAATTAGGATGCTTAAGTTATTAAACGCAATCCAAACAAAATTAAATAAGCTAGTTGTATGAACTGTTGGCGCTTCTGATAAAGCTTTCTAGAGCTACGCAAAACTTTGCACCACATCAAGAGGAAAAAATGATAAGTGTAAAAAACTTTCTCCCCTCATTGAGATATAAACGCAAATTTGCAGCTAGGTAACAGCTTGTATTTGATGCAACATGTCAAGCATTGAATGACATTTTCCGTACATTTTGTTAAAGGTACATACTTTTGCGGAATATATCCAATTTGTGAAAAATGAACAAATTCATGGGAATAGTTCTGGAAATGCATTTCGAGTAAAATTGATTCAAAAAACAGTCATTTCATGAACAACAATACGAATAAATATATTAAAAGGTGGATACATTTCAAAGGTTTACACCGTGAACAAATCTGATTTCTTTTCAAATAAATTAAATCAGATCGACTTCGAGAAATACGTGTGTAAGTAGTTTTTAGATCTAAAATATTTGGATTACACTTTGGAGCTTTAAAATTAAAAAAAAAAATAACTTTTGTTGAAACAAAATTCGACAGTGATGGAAAATTATTTTTTGCAATGACAATTCTAGTAAAAAGCTTGAATTTGCTTAAATGTTTAAGGGAATCCTGGATAAGGAATGCTTTGTGGTAAATTTTCAGTCTTAACTAAACTAAAAACTTTTCAACTGACGAAAATTTCAAAAGAATATAAAATTAAAAAACGTCAATTTCTTTTTCAAATATTAGCTCGAACGTGACCACATTAAGCAAACATAACTGTAATGCTTGTCCTACTAAGTTATTGTGCCAAAGTTTAAGATTTAACTGACAAAATGTTCAGTAACTCCAAATAAATTTTCACATTAAAGCTGTTGTTATTGCGGTCACCATAAATATATTACATAGTATTCAGAGCAAAAGATGAGACGATAGTTTCAATTTTAATGTTTTTTTCTCAAAATATTTTAAACATGAACATATTTCTTAACATTAAAACTTGCATGATTATACACGGAAAATATAGTTTCAAAAAATGCATTTTTTCAAATTTCTACTCAAATTAAAAATGAGTTAATTCCACAAAACGTATATCATAAATATTTGCATATGACAACTTAAAATGACAAGTAGGAAATAGGAATGACATTTTGTTGATAAATTCATAAGACAATCCAAGAACATAAGGAATACCTAGAAACAAAACAAATTGCAGTTTCTACATATCTAACACATTAGCAAGCTTCAAAAGCGACCATAAATGTCATGTGTAGAGCTTAAGCGGGATTGAACATGGAGTAGATTTGTGCACATAAATTGCAAGTTAATGATATACTTCATAAGGGAATCTTTAAGAAAAACAGTACCCAAAAACCAAATGTTGTTTCTACATACGTAACATATTAGTAAACCATGCAAGCCTATGTGAGGTTAAGATTTGGAAACATCAAAAAGTGATTCAAGATACAGTAAAACATTTTCCATATTTAACAAAGGAAATATGTTTAAAAAAGCAAATCAAGCAATGAGCTCGTGAAACGACTATTATACATAATTTATACAGCAATTTATTAAATCTCACATATTTTGCAACTCAAAAGGAAGCTGAGGGTAAAACTATTTTTATAACATCTTCATGTTTTAAGCAGAAAATTACCATTTAGAAAAATAGTTAATCTATGTCAAATTAATATATTGTTGAGTATTGTCAAAGAGTGTATCAACTCCACTTTAGAATTTAACTTTTGAGCCCTGTCTAAGATATAGTTTTCAAATTTTACAAAAGAAAAAAATGCCATAAATATTTTTCACAAAAATTCAAATTTTTAGATTATATCGTCCAATTCTGTAGTTTATTTTCTTAACAGCCTAGGCAGATTTATAATGATGTATGTGCGTGAAAAAGATACTGTATCATAACTTAAATAATGTTACCGAGTTCATGACTTCAATCTGAATTATTAAATACAGCTAAAGTAAAGTAACTGCAAAAACCATATAGAAACTCCGACTGCAACTGTTGCCTATAGATTTTAACTTATGAAAATCATTTTAAGACTAGTTTCCACTTTTACATTTTCAATTTTCTTTTTTCTTAAGATTCTGAATAGGAAACTCAGGCCTAAACTCATGTGATGACAACATTCGTCTTCATAACTAGTCATTTTTATGCATAGAGCTGTTTTACATCTCTGAAAAATTTAACTTTGTCAATGCAAAATTAAAAGTTATGCTCCTTACTCCAAGATCTGCTCCAAATACTATCGTTTCGAGTAAACAATTTGAAAATGTGTATCAGGCCTCTTCGTGTTGCACCTCGGGTTACGCAAAAGCTGCTATCACTCTACTTGGTTTCCTAACTTATTTTTGATAACGGTGTCAAACACTAATACAAACTGCCATTTTATGGGCATCCAACGATTGAGAATTCTCCAGTGGAATACTGGTGGAATTTCTCATGAAAACCAGACAACAAATGTCGATCAAACTCACTAGCGTTAGATTCTAAGAGTCAGGTTACAGGCCTTTCAGAATAGCAAAAACAGTTCCCAAAGCATTTTAGAGAGTAAGTCTTTGCTTAAGGAGCAGGCACACAGAATAACATTTCAATGGGTTTCCACCGACTGCGAAATCGTGGACAATGAAAAAGCTGAGACACATTCAAAGAAAGATCTTTGGCAGACCAACTCATAGATTGTCCACATGCCATCCATACAACTAAATTATTCGTTAACCTGCCTCTCAAAAATTCTCAAACAAGATATGATGGAATGTTCTAATGGAAAACGATTCCCATTTATCCAAGAAAGAAGACAGTGACGCATTAGGTGTCTCACTGGAAATGACTGTTTAAGAGAAAATTTCTTTAAAATAAGAGTGATGGCATTTAAAGAATGTTTCATATGCGACTCCAAACAACCTGTGACTTTTGAACAAGTGGAAAGTAGTTTTGTATTATCTCAATATGAGGACATTGTCAAAAAATATTGCAGAGCGTGTGAATTGTAATGGCTTCAGTGCCAATGTTTGGCATTTGTAACATAAAAACTACCTTTAATCTAGCAGTTAAAAGTTATGTATTAAAAATTAATAAAGTACAAAAATCTTTACTTCCTTCATCCGAGATAAAGCTAAATTTAGGAAATTTTTGGATCATTTAAAAAAAAAAAATTGTGGGAACAAAATGAATAACAAAGATATTGACAGCTGTAAGACATAAAAGCCAAAGTAAAAAATCAGATTCAAGTAAAATAACTCTTACTGCTAGTTCCATCAATTTTGTTTATGAAGGAAACACGTGATACAGCTTCTTCCAATATAGTATACATTACTGTAACTCGCACAGGTGTGTTTCAAAGAATCCAGGGCATTCCCTTTTTTGGTTGGCTTGAACTAAAGCTAAATATACCAGGAGCTTTACACAAAGCATTGGATGGCCAAAGTAAATGATGTTTTTCTTCAGCAGCAAGAACAGAAAATACAAGAAAATTCAATGACTCAATAAAGACAACTGAAATTGGGGCGCATCTAACCTGGTACAGTAAAGGCTACGCAGATCCTAATCGCAGTATTACGACGCTGTCAGCTATGTTTACTCTAACTAGAGAATTCTATTTTCGAGTATAAAATAGAAATTCCTTCTTTGAGGCGATATTATTTTATCCAGACTTACGAAGCTTGCCTTTCAAAGAGTTATGTAATATAGTGACGCTACAGCAGCAATTACTAAAGGGATTACGTGAAAGTGCATTGGGGCACTTCAGAGTTTCTTTCCTTTGTATTGCGGACAATTAGCTGTATTACTTTCCTCCCAGGATCCATTTCTACGTTCCTCTCTCCTGCCTCTAAGTACTGGTTGTTTGAATGGGTACTGCCACCCCTCTTAATTGTGACAGCAATTTAAAGTCACCTTGTATATCAACTTGCATTTACCAGCAAGACAAGGTTGGACAGCATATTGAGGACATTTTTCATAATGCTTAGAAGGGAAGGTATCCGTTAATGGCTTGCAAAGGCTAAAATTACAATATCGAAGCTTGTGTAAGTTATTTAATAAATGCAGCTTAACCACCTTGATTAAATCCCGAACTAGTTTGTCCGTTACATGTCTGGAAAAATGTATTGCAAGTAGACTTTAGTAACTTCACAGGAACTATAATCAGGATATCAGCTTGTATTGCATCCGAGGTTGGCTTTACAACTTACTGAAATGTACGCCGTTTCTACTGCTGCTTATCAACCAAGTGCTTTAATTTGTAATCATATTTTTACTTTCCTTATCATGCATATATTTGACGTCGAAACTAAATTTACATTCCATTCGCACACTCTACTTTCTCATTTCCCTACACATATAATATACGATTTCACTAGACTACTAATTCTCACTTGCTTTGTGTTTTAGAACTTGGCTGGACATAAAAGATGATTAATACTGATTATTACAAACGTTTCTACGAAATGAGCTTAAAACTTTAGTTAATAAAATATGCAACCTGTTAGTTCAGAAAAATTAACTAAATAGTGTTTTCATAACGACTAACTTTCACATAGCCAGAATAAAGTAGTTTCATCGGAAAACTTCCTTAACTAATGATTAGGGTTACTGTATGTTTTTGAGCTTTGAAGATTACCGATAATTATTTTTGCAAAAATGATTTGTGCATTAGGACGTTCTATTTCAAAGTAAAACCATGAAATGTATCAAATAACTAAATCAATGAGTTAAATGCTCCTTGTTCAAGCAAAAGCTTACTTTTAACAAAATTTACTCAAAAAAAAATAATAACTAAGTACACATATTTAACAAGAAAAAACTGTCACGAGAAGTGATCAAATGCTTTTACACACATTAAGCGTATTATTATTCATTTCTCAACATGAATAAATGTTTGTTGTCCGTGTGTCCGGGATGAACTTGGGGAAAACTACCGGGTCAAGTTCGCTAAAATATTCAGATTGTGTTGGTTATCTCTGTTGAGGTTAAGAGACCTTTCCGAAGAAAAAAAAGTTTGTTTCAGTTTAATTTTTTAACATATGTTTGCTAATATGAAGGTCATAAATTGCTCACAACAAGCATATTTTACTAGGGGGTCCAACCTCCTGTTTGCTAACCCCCGGCATATATCAACAGTCTAGAGGTGAAACTGAGACACATAAGTGCACAGAATTTTAATACTATACTAGTTCACTTGTATAGAAATCACACAAAAGAACGAACATTTCCGCAAATGATCGATTTTGTCCCAGTTCTCAAAACTACTTTCGACGGAAGTTAAAAGCGTTTTCAGCTGATTAATATATGAGTATGTTCCTATTAAATGCACAGTCTATGTCAGATCTAGACCAAGTTTGCCCCGTAGGTACTTTTGCACCCGGAAAGGTTCATAGTGGGGTTTTCCAAACACTAAAAACGTTCTGAACCATTCGAATTTTAATTTTAAGCCTAAAAATTGTATAACATCTCTTGCTACTCGAAATAGTTATCGTATGGTTTCTATTTTAGTCTTATTGAGAAGCCTTCAAAAACAATCAGCGTTTCCAAACTGTAGGAAGAAAATCATCTAACGCCCTAAATAAAAAAAATCAGCCTTTTTAATTATCTTTAAATTGGATATTTATCTTTTGCTTCAGTAAAGGTAATTGCAGGAAGTTTTTGCCTAGGAGTAAATAAATAAAAATGTTTTTTTTTTTTTTTCAGATTTTTTCTGCAACAAGGGATTTAAAACTTCCCCTTCTGCTTATTTTGTCTTATTTTTTGTACTGCTAGCAGTTGATAACTATGGATTCGAGTTTTATTAATAGAAAGAGAACCACTACACAACTGCAAGGTATGGTCCGTAACATAATTCTCGATGCGTCAGTTTAAAAGATTAAGGGGTGGACTCCAAATCGGGCTGGCGCCCAGTGCAGGACCTTTCCCTGCGTAATGTATCACGACCACGTACCACTGTCAGTCTCCAAAACAATGGGGTACATTCTCGAGTTGATGATAACATTAATGGTGGTTTTTACAGTCGACTTCAATCTAATCGGGAATTTTAGGTTTCCCACTACTGAAATAATTCTGCTAATGTGGACTTTAAGGGACTGACGTAGTTACTAAAATAGGGACTCAAATTGTTGAACTGGATGAAATGAAACTTTTTGCAGCTGTTGTTTCAATTCATGAGTTTTAAATGTAATTTTCACTCTGATATGGATTTTAAAATACTCTTGAACTCAAGTCAAGACTACTAGGGACTTTTGGGATTTTTAATTCTAGCGACTATTTACAGTGTTTCGCTATTTAGGAACTGTTGCCTTTTTATTTTAATAATCCTTTCTGCTTTTTAATTTATTCTGGAGGAAATGGAATGCATCATGGCTCACGTATTCTCAAGTCTTCTCGGCAGGTATCCATGCAGCAATTGAGTTAGCTCACGCAATATTCAAAATAATCTGACGGAAATTAGGATTTTTATGGGCGTGTTATCTTTAGCTACGAAGTTTTATTATTCAAATAGGATTATCAATCCACTTTTAATGTATAGATTTTTTAAGGACTCATTATTCTGATGTGAAATTTTACATCTTTTTTCCTTTTATTCAAGCATGATTGTTGAACGTGTGTCAATTGACACTGCTTTAATTTTCGAGGAAGACCAAATTTAAAAAACAAAGTATTTTGAAACGTTTGCTGCATTCCAGCAGTAGGGGTTGTTAGTTATGGAAAAAAAAATGATACATTAGTTGTTATGTATTATACAACTACCACGAGAATGCGGCAAAACTCATTTAATCACTAATGCCATCTCAACCGTTTTTTCTATTACATGTTTAAATCGAAATGCGAGGTTTGTAACAAACGTTCAGCTAGACTAGAGATTAAATCGTAACTTGCCTGAAACGAAATGCTGAAGAAAACACGACAATGTCTACAAGCTAAATACAAATAAATGAGCATGCTCGAATTAACTAAAAGCTACATCATAAAATCTAGAAACTAAGAAATTTTGCCGTGGATTTTTCAGCACGTTGAATTAGACAATGCTTTTCTTTTTTTTTATTTATTCAGAACTAGCTCTGTCTCTAGTCGTTACATGGTCTACTTCGAAAATAGGAGTTGCACATGTTTAGAATTTAGGCTCAAAATACAGAAATTATAGCTCAAGATTTCACATCAGAATAATGACAACAATTCCAAAACATTACTACCAAAATTTGGACATGGGTCACCAACAAATCCTATTTGAATATAAAACCTCCGCTAATAAAACTTACTTCCCTAAAACTCTTAATTTCAGTCAGATTATGTCTGGCGTTTCGTGAGATGTACGTATTTTTATTGTTGCATCGATCTCTGGTAAGAAAAACAACTGAGGATAAATGAACCATAAAGCAAGTCATTTTCTCCTAATAAAATGTGTTTTTTTCAAGGTGCATTAGATATGCTAGATACATTGAATAAAATGTTAATTTTAATCAAAGCAACAGTTCCAGAATCGTGTCAACATACTCTCTAAATCCTCATTGATATTAGGACAATTTATATCCGAAAATCCCCAGTAGAATCTTGATATTAGTCCCCGAAAACTCCTTGATAATAGTCCTTAAAACTCTCACCAAAAACTGAGCAAAATGGGGAAAAAATTAAATACTCGCAATAGAAGATGCGTGAAAGAGGAATTTTATTTCTTAACATTGAAGAAAAAAATGGCAGATATTTTTTTAGCTATTTCTTATCTACGATTTCTTTATGATAGTTTGTAATAAACAGGCTATAAATATCAAATTTAATAAGGTAAGGGATTTTTTTTTTTGCGAACTTTCTAATGAGACAAAAATATATTTTGATACGATAACTATTTCGAGTATCAAAATCATTTAGTAACGTTTTTCAGTCTAAAAATTAAAGTTACAGTGCTTCAGTAGTTTTATGAATTACAAAAAGAAACATTTTGAAACTTTCCAGATTCAAAAGTACCTACGAGTCAAATTTGGTCAAGATGCAAAGTAAACTAGATTTTAGTAGGGACCATGTGAGCAAACACATTATTTCTCTTTGGTAAAAACAGTGATTAACATCCGTCGTAATTAGTTTCGAGTGTTAGAACAATTCCACCTCTTGCCGAATTTTCTGTTATTTTAATAATTATATAATATTATATTGTGCAAGTAATTTTTCCACATCTATAATGGGGAATATACGTGAAAATTTTCTCAAGTTGGGGGAAAAAACACTATTTATCAAATTTTTAAATTTTTTTTATAAAATTTCCACAAATCTTCCAACCGGTAGTTTCCGAGTTCGCCCCGACACAACCTCATTTTATTTATTTTATTTTTTTTTTTGTTTTAACAAAGATCAGAGCCAAAGAAAGGCGATTTTAATTCAACCGCAATCATTGTACCCCGTTTTTTGCCTCAGCAAATAAGTTTTGCCGCAGCTTTTTTTTCTAAAGAAATGAAGTTTTAAACATGCAGAAATTCAAATATAAATATATCTAAGAATTCTAAGCATTATGTTGTTAAATAGATGTATTCTCATATTTAAAACACCAAACAAAGGATTATAAATATAGATTTGTTTTATTTGTGGGGCTCTTTCACACGACATTTTCAGGAAATAATTTTGAAAGGAATTAATCTTTAAGAACGCTTTTTAAAACATATATTTGGGCACTAGAAAAATGAAATGCTTAAAAACGCTAGGAAAATAATATTTACTGCAATTTAATTTAAAGCATAATGATTTAAAACGCCATTTTTATATTATTAACGATTGAATACACATATTTTCCTTTCAAAAAAAAAAAATCTCTTAAATAAGGAACTCTTGAAACCATTTTGAAATAAAGAATGCCTGCAGCTTTCAAAGTAGTCTCCACAGAACTGAATACATGTCACTATCAATATTTCTCAAGATCTCTCCCTCTCAGAAGTTAGTGCGCTGGTATATGAGCAAACAACGAAACTTGCGTAAAGTTCAGAAAAACTTTTGTATGAAACTTTCTCTATAAATCTAATAAAAAACACTATCTTGAAAGCAATAAAAGTAGATCAAAACTGTGCTTGATAACAGTTAAAAGCTACCTAAAGAAAACGTGTAGTAAAATGAAAGTCTTACGCGAAGAATTAGAAATCTGTTACATTTTAGTAAATGTTTGATTTTAAGAACTTGAAGTAAAAGCTGCACTTTACCGAGAAACAATGAAATAATTTCATCGATGTATTTCGTTTTTTGAAAAAGCACGCAGCCCTACATCAATATTTTTAAATTTGTTCTCGCTGAGCTTTGAATCAATTACTAGATTACCTCAGATAGTTAGTTCCGAGCAAATTTCTTCATCGATAGTACATAGAAATTAGTATTAAGTGTGATTGTATTAAATTATTTTTTCGAAATTAGAAGGATTTTTATTTCTCCATTTCAAGGAATTTATATTGAAAAGATAGCAATAATTGCTCTGTGATCAATTATGTAGCAAGTCTAGCAACGTTCTCGATCAAGCAACAACAGTCAACTTTAAAACAGTTGAGTAAACTGTATAGTATGCGGACAAGTGAATAAGAAAGAAAACACTGCAGCCAAAAAAAGCTGAAAAGAAACTATAGTTTTGACTCGGAAAATCTGCAAGTGCTATACAGTAATTCAAAATATAATTTCAAATCAAAACTCATCACTAGCGAAAAATAAAAGCAGAAAACAACATTTCAGTAAGTTGTAAAGTCAGTTCCGGTAGCAAAAGAAACCGATAATTTATGTGTAATCGTTTATTTTAAGCTAAGGAATTTTAGTTGCTTTAGATTTTACCATACAATTACTTGCTGACCAATTAGCTCGGAAAACACCTCAAAGCGGTTAAAGCAGCCTTCACATCATGTCCCACACATTTTAAAGGAAATGGGGAAAAGATTAAATGTATAGCTTATTGGATATTATACCCTCTTGAAGGGTGACTCAGAAAACAGTTCCCATTTATGAAATAGCATAACAGACAAACTGATACAACAAAATGAAACGAGTAGAACGTTGGACAGAACTGCTGTAGTTGACTGTTCATGTTATAAAATTAGCTTCTTATTTTTTATTTTAGGAAAAATGTTCGCAGAACTGTGTACAACAAACTGTAAAACGCAATAAATACGCTGCTAGTGTTTAAAAACTATTTTGGAATGTCTATTTGAAAATAATTAAAATCCTATTTATCTTTTAAAGTAACTTATCAGGTATTCATTTCCCATACATGCTGAATTGTTTAGTATCTAAGAGTTTTAGAAATATTCAGTGAAATGACAAAAAATATGACATACTTTTGGTTTCAGACTAATTTTCAGCATTATTCCATGCTTCCTTATCTATAGCTAACCTATTATGGATAAATTCTTCACCCAAACGAACATTTAGGACTACAAAACTTTAACTCATTGAAAAAATCAACCGTAGCTATGTGTAACGCAAGTAATGGATATATTTGGATAAATAGTATAGAGCTGAGAACTTTGAGGTTCAGCGTTGAGTATTAATCATTTTCATTCATTTAATATTTTATTTACAAAAATGGAGATTTTGTATTTTTTATAAATCATTTGATCCGCAGCATGTTTTTTTTTCTGCGCATTTTTTCACGTGGCTCAGTTATGCTGGCTGTCAGGCTAATTTTGACACAGTTTAAGATATCAATATAAATTAAACCGACATTTAATTACTGCATAATTCTGTAGGAGTTTGCTTTATGCCAATAGATGCCACGAACCTATTAGAATATGTGCGGAACAGTTAAAAGTACAGGAAATGCAGAAGGTTTTTTCACAGAGAAAGTGTACATGAGTTTTTTTTTTACTAATGATTTAATTAAGGTACCTTAAATTTGCTTCATACTGCATACCACCTCAAATATATTTTCTTTAGTGTTTTTCTTTTGATACTATTGCTTAAACTATATTTTTACGATGCCTGTTACTCATTTCATCTTCGAATAGCCAAATAATTTGATTGCCGAAATACCTCCGAGAATATATTGGTGTAGTTTTTTAATTTATTATCTAAATTTTTCAACAAATGAAATATATTCCTTAAATGCTACTTTTTTAACGTTTTTAGCTGGATTACAGAAATTACTCTAGGTCGTCCAGAAGTAAGATAACCCCAATTCGTTTCTTTTGCGAGTGCTCAACTGTCTGAACAATATGCTTTTCCTCGATGAGTTCTGCATCGCTTTTCCAGACAAACCGTTTTCAAAAGTCGTGCACAATAAAAAGTTTTGTCACTGAATTTCGGACTTGCGCAATTCAAGATTCATAATCCTATACCCATTCGCAACGTTCTCTCATCATTGGCGGTGTTAATGACTTTTTCGATTGCTGTTCTTGAAAATCCTTCAGATCCAATAAATTTTTGTCGAGCTGCCGACAAATTCATGCTTGCACCAATAGCTAATGATTCTATGTGGAAAATCTCTACTTTCTTGGCAAGGATGTATCTTACTACTTAATACAAGAAATTCCTCTGATAGAGGTGTGGTCTTTTGCGTTTGCGTCCATATTTACCTCTGTTTTGGATAGTTAAAAATACTTTTGTTGATTAATATACCTAAAATGCTAGATTTCTCCAACTCCAACTTTTGCAACCAAATCCCTCACAGTCAAGTGTATACAGACGAACGGTAAGAACTCTCGTCTTTTAAATGAGAGGGATATCACTTAAATACGCGTCAGAAGTACACAATTCACGCAGTGAAACACTTCTTATAGCAATTGAACGGAAATTTTTCAACATGCCATGATCACGTGGTCAAATCCGTTTGGATTAGTCAAGAGCAGTAACGCGTTGTAAAAGAAAAAAATGCTGCTGAAACTGGTTGGAGGCAGAAAAAACTATTTTTTCAATTAATTTGCACAGTAAGGTAAATATTGTTAAGAAAATAATGTTTTCGGAGCAAAGCGGAATAAATATCAGCTTTATACCAAAATCAGGCAATAATATTTAATTCTCGTTCAGTGTCAAGTAAAAAGTTAAAACAATCTGCTTAAAAGGTTTATTGTTTAGTGCTGCTTATATGAGTGAAATAAGTTTTGAATTTTAACAAAATAGCTTAACTGATTAGACTTTTGAAATGAGCTAAGAACTAAGTTTTTAATGCCAAGAAAAACAATCTAACTCATTTTCATTTCTTAATATTTATATTGAAAGTAAAATCTGAACAAAAGAACAAGCACAAGTTGTAATGTTCGATAATGCTTCCTTTTGAGTCAGCACATACAAACTGCTAGATCTACAAGGTGGCTTTCCAGTGGGCAGTCTTAATAAATTTAAATTGAAAGAGGAAAATATACTACATTAGTAATATTCATTTATGGAATTAGAAGTTTTGTAGTGGCTGTCAAAATTCTTAAAAAATTACAAAAATTTTATTGGTAATACATCATTACCATCACCTGTGATAAACATCGCTGCACCGCGGTTAGAAAGCGTCCGCCTTCCAGTCCAGGCGATCTCCAGTCTATACGCCCCGGCTCCAGGCGAACTCCAGTCTATACGCCCCGGCTCCAGGCGAACTCCAGTCTATACGCCCCGGCTCCAGGCGAACTCCAGTCTATACGCCCCGGCTCCAGGCGAACTCCAGTCTATACGCCCCGGCTCCAGGCGAACTCCAGTCTATACGCCCCGGCTCCAGGCGAACTCCAGTCTATACGCCCCGGCTCCAGGCGAACTCCAGTCTATACGCCCCGGCTCCAGGCGAACTCCAGTCTATACGCCCCGGCTCCAGGCGAACTCCAGTCTATACGCCCCGGCTCCAGGCGAACTCCAGTCTATACGCCCCGGCTCCAGGCGAACTCCAGTCTATACGCCCCGGCTCCAGGCGAACTCCAGTCTATACGCCCCGGCTCCAGGCGAACTCCAGTCTATACGCCCCGGCTCCAGGCGAACTCCAGTCTATACGCCCCGGCTCCAGGCGAACTCCAGTCTATACGCCCCGGCTCCAGGCGAACTCCAGTCTATACGCCCCGGCTCCAGGCGAACTCCAGTCTATACGCCCCGGCTCCAGGCGAACTCCAGTCTATACGCCCCGGCTCCAGGCGAACTCCAGTCTATACGCCCCGGCTCCAGGCGAACTCCAGTCAATACGCCCCGGCTCCAGGCGAACTCCAGTCAATACGCCCCGGCTCCAGGCGAACTCCACTCAAGTCAACGCTATGAAAAGTGCGAAAACACAATGTGAACCTTTAATAACTCAGTTTTTGAAAAATTCAACCGAAATTCAAAATAGAATATTAGAACTGTTTTAACAAAACTTGTCCGATTCGGGAAAAATGAACGCATGCAAGTTAAGAAGACTATCTCGTTATTCATGAATGGGTAAATCATATAGAAACAACTTTTCATATATTATTTTAACACTTTATGTCACTAACACATTGGAAAAAGATTTTTCATATGAGTAAAAAGATTAGAATAATTTATTCATTCAATGTGAATTTTAAAAGGTAGCGAAAATATTTGCATACCTGTTACCCTTACTTTTGTTACAAGTACGGAGGTTGGGGCTCGGATAGTTTTACGCTCTTTTAAAGGTCTTATTGCTCAAAATGTCTTCGAGACGATAAATAGAGAAATAACAAAGTTACATATTGTATCATTTCTTTAAGTTAGAAAACAAAAACTGTCCAACTAAAGTCAAATGAACGTTTTTCAATTTCTGGTATGTAAGATTTTAAAGGAAAATAGGAGGAATGACCATCTAAACAGTAATTGAAGTGAACGAGGTAGAAAAATTGTAACACCTGGCAGAAAGGAACCCAAATTAAAGTAAAATGTCCAAAATAATCGTTGAAAATGCTTCTTACGTCCATAAGTGTTGGACAGAATGTATAGTTACTGTTTCTTATCCACGCCAACTACACTAGGACGGTTGCATAAACTGCAGTTGAAATTGCGGATCTACGAAGACCAAACATAAACATGAAGCAGAAACGTGCACAACTCTCTGGAGCAAAGAGAAGCTCTAAGAGGGGCAACAAGGTCGAAAAAATATTTTATTCAGTGATAAATCTTTTTCGTCCTTACTTGTGCATGCATGAGGGCTGCTGGAATTGGGAAATTATATATATCTTAAAACAATGCGCGACTTCCGCTGTTTATCAATAATATTGCATGATGCTTCAATTGAGGCACATTAGTTACAAATTTACTGACATTTTATCTTTCAGCAAGTGTCACATCTCTAAAACGACTCAGATTTTAAACAGAAAGAGGAATTTCAGTTTTAAACTGATGAAGCAAATCTACCAATCTCAATACGATCAAGAATTTTTGGTACCGTCAAATCTAAAGAAAGCGGTTCGGGACCTAGTGCCTGCCAACAAAGTTCAGCTTGATGCAGCATTTAAGAGAGTATGGAAACAGTGTCAGAAGCGATTAATGTAAGCATGTGATAGAATCCGAGTGAGAAAGGGTTAAAGCATTGAATTCAGCAAAAAACGACGCATTCTAGTATTGATATTTTTTCTTTTGAAAGTGTTTTTCCCCCTTTAATTTGAATATTCTAATTTTTTGACTAAATGTAAATCTTCATTATTCTGTCTGAGATTATTTTTAATTGGGTATATTTGAAATGAAATGCACACTTTAAGGCCTAAGAAAGGTGGCACGTTCATTTAAATACCTAACTTGCACTTATATTTGGATAGAATAAACTTTTTTCCAAAACGTGGGAAGTGTTCTATTATTTTGAATTTGAGTAGAATATACATTAAAAAATTAGCGGAAGGAAATTACGAGACATGCACCCATGGGGAAAAAAATATATTCATCTAAAGCTTGACCACGGAGAGAAGGCGGATGTTCTTAAACGTGAAACAATTTGTTGCATTAGTAGTAAGTTGTTTGTTATTTTATAATAGATAGGATAAGCGAGATAGCATGTGACTAATCTGCGCTTTCTGGCTAATTCTACTTATTTCAAATGATACAAAATATTTTTGCTTCATGGTCATCCACCATCTATACGTGGTAAAGCTTTAGAGCATGTATCTAATTTAAAAAATTTCAGTTGGTGATTTTTAATTGATGACAGAACATAAACTGTATTTGGCTGACGATAACTTTAAAAAATCAGCTTAATAGTTATATTTATTTTTACTCTTTTTTGTTTACATGAATCTTTCAAAGACGATTTCTCACGTATCGATTTTGTAATTTTAATGATTCTGGAATTGGTAAGCTAAACTTTTCTTATATTATAATAAAAGGAGCGTTTCAACGCGGTTAAATACTTTCTCTTGAATATGTTTTGAAAACCGCTGAATTTAACTGGAAAGACTGTTAATAGTGTTTAATATGTGTCATAACAAAGCAATTGAGACCATAACTGGTCATATCAGAGTATTCATTTTATGTGAAAAAATATATATAAATCATAGTTAAAAATTAATGATGGAAAGATTACAACTATAAAATTGCAATTTTCATTTTCTAATACCGTAAAAAAAATTTCCCCCATGAACTAGAAACACAACACCACAGTTCAAAAATAATCCAAATTTTGACAAAACCTTCACCCAATTACATCTAGGTTCTCAGTTTCTTTTTTTCTATGCGAGTTTCATTGAAAAGGCGTTATTTTAAGCGCATCCTGCTGGTCCTCGTAGTCAATATGTCTTTTCACTAGGAAAATTTCATAGCGATACCGAATTTTTGTTTATCTTTTAGATAAAAACTTATTGCGTAAATTGACATTTATGATATTTTTAGTTGCTCGTGGGGATCTAACTTAGGCTTCACTCCTTTAAACTTGTTTGTTCCTTTAAACTAAATTATGGCTCAAAATTTATTTTTCCTCAGTCAGAAAGATTTTTTATATTGCATGCACTTATACATACGAAATTAATTGCTGAAATGCATTGGTGGCAATAATGCACATAAACTGAGAAGTATCTACAAATAGAGCAACAACTTGTTCTGAAACTACGCAGCATACACTTGTTATCAGTTACGAACAGCTTGCCAATATATTAACAGCTGTGTGTAATTTATACTTTCAAGTCAAACTTCAAAAACTAGTTTCAAAAGTAGTATCAAGTATGAAATTAACTCTTAGAGCAGCTTTAAGTAAAATAACTACTTCAGCTGTAACTAATGAGGAAAAAGGCTGATACAAGGAATAGTATTTTCAAAACTACAAATAAAAATCCGTTTTTTAAAACCTGTCAGGAGAACTTTAAGCCAGTTAGTATCCTAGATGAATCCATTAGTTCAAACCTAAGTGTACAGTCACGTTTTCAGTTTCCATATCTTTTGAGGAGTAATTTTAGTTGTTGCATTTATATGACTGCTAGATTTTACTCAAGCTCATTTCAAACTTCGATTTAAATATTTCATGAATTGATATAAATGTTACGCATAGACAAGACATGATTTATATTCGGCTCTCTGTGGGATAATGTTGAGCTCTGAGAAAGGCCAAAAGCAATAAATGCATAATGCTTACGGTATTTTTCCGACAAGCTTAGTTTCATCATATGTACAAAACCCATGCATGGTGTAGAAAATTGATTACCCGTAATTTGTGAGACTTTTTGTAAAGGAGGTGCGCTGTGAATCGCCAATTTCTCACTAGCTTAAGGGTAGTAACCATAAGCTATCTACTTAAATCTTAAAATTTCTAACTAGCAATCGGGACATGTATTTAACTAATGTGTTTTCCTTACGAAACAGTGACAAGGAAATGAATGGAAGCTTACCTTGGAAAAAAAACCTTTAGGTTTTTCTCCTTTTTTTTGCAGAGCCCTCCTTATCCGAGTCTCCCTAGAAATAAAAAAAATTATTACCGCTATTGTTTAAGCAAAATGGAGAAATAGTGCGGAGGTTCTCAGATATTTCTGAAGACTGAAGGGATGTTTCAAATGCATTATTATTTACTAAGAAAATTGTCAATCATCAGTTCGACTTTATTTAAAGTATGCTTTCCGAAAGCTAATGCATGAGTCACTAAAAAACAGAAATCGCTTTAACTTTGCCATAGAATTTTGAAGAGTTCCGTTGATTTTTCAAAAATCCCATCTTCAGATAGTGACTTGATGACCAAGGGATCACCTGGGAAGTATGTCTTTCAGAAAATAAAAGAATTTTCCAAATTGGTCTATGCGTGTTCAAGTTATCGGAGAGACACAGATTCCGACGAACTAAGAACGTAATTCTTTAAAGTCGGTTAAAGAAAGAAATTCCGAATGCGCATAAAATTTTATACATTTGGCACTAAAAAACAATTTTTCCTTGACTTACTAAAATTTTCTAAACTAAAATTTCCTTGGTACTAAAAACTTAACCCTTTTTCCAATCTAGGATTCATTTGAGAGCTAATTTAATTAGAACCTTTTAAACCTTAAATGTTTCCTTGGCTAATTTACATTTCACAATAAAACGTGTCACGTAACTCTTATTAAAAGTCACATTTATCTTTACTTGACCCGTTAAAGATCAACACCACTCTAGAAACATAGTATCTATCTACTGTGATGTTGCATATATAATAAAGATCAAAACACTACTAGAGCAATAACAAATCCTGTTTTGCTTCAGAGGATCATTTATTCAAAATTTCAGATACGACAAATAATGATTAATACATTTGGATATTTAGGGGGTGCACAAAGGCAGAAAAACCCCTAAATATCGAGAAGACCACCAAAAGCTGCACACGTATACTTATAATCCACATTCAAAGTTAGTTAATAAGAGAGCTCAGCATTAAGAGCAGTGCTGAAGAAAATTAATAGCGCTCTGTAATTTATTTCCCTTTTAGCCGTTTTGCCAAAACGGTGCTGCAAAACCTCAAAACTTTTTGAAATTATACAGAGCAAACAAAACATTTTAGAAGGCATGAAATTTTCGAGACCTACTTTAATATATAAAAAAAATGAAGTCAAAAAATAAAACTGCCTGAATTTCTCCTCCTATTGCATGAATATTAAAACTTGCGTTTCTTAATTTAGGACGCATTAATTCCAATTAATGAAACAGTATAAGTTTCTGAACTTCTGCTTTAAAGTAGCTGTCAAATTTTAAATCCACCTCACTGTAATTTTATATTTTACTAAACGGTTGGTAATTCTTATATTTTCTTTAAAACTTCGTGAAATTTATCTACTGAAAATTCGTTGCAAATACCGGATAGTACGTAATATTTTTTTTTAATTATATCACTGTTTTTTAACAGCAGAAAGCAGTAATAGAAATGCAACAAGATTCAGCTGCTTTAAGCTACGGATACACCTTTGCGATTTTCCTAAAATAACTGAACAAAATTACAGAAAACTAAGCTTAATAACTAAATTATGCCTTTCAGAGTGACTTTGTGATTTCTAGTGTGAGTTGTGTTTTCTTGGTGTCTCTAACAAAGTCATAGTGCTCAAAGATGTCATTTAGAAGAAAATGAAACCACATTAAGTTCTTAGCTGAGATCTTTGTGAGCAATTTGCTAACCGAGTGCCGCAGAAAGGAAATTAAAGTACACTTACAGCGATTTGAGAATAAAACCACAAAGGTGCTATATTATTCTTTTACGAAACACTTAACTTCTACAAGCCAACAGCTATTTCCTTTTACTATAATTTGCAAATGAGACCCAGTTATATAGAAGCAATCCGAACTGAAAACTGAGAATTTAAATTGTGGCTCGGGAATGCGTTCATTTATGCTTAATATGTATACTGAAAAGCTTAATCACTTATTTGGTGCCTTCGTATACTGCTTAGAATGTAAAAAGCTTATTTACAAGAAACAGCATTTTGGGATTTACTCAAGACAAACCAGAACAAGACATAAATTTGGGGCAACAGTACATACATCTTTGGGACAGAATTAAGAATTGGTTATGTTTTACTAAAGGAATTACTTAAGCTTTACATATTCCTGCAGGTGGTCGGTATAAGCCCCAAATGCCACAGACTTCAAAAGTTCTAATTGGATCACGAGTACAAAATAAATACAAGTACGTTAAAACAACTTACGTCTTGGCTTTTTCTCCTGTGTGTGGGGGATTTTATAGGAGTCACTGGAGGCGACTTTGCCGCTTTTTCTTTGAGTCTTGGTGACCTGCGTGGGGAATCGGAACCACCTGCTGGAGGGGAAAAAATACATGAGATTTTTTAAATTAAGAAGCAGTAGAAATGAATAAAATTGGTTTCCGATCCGCTCACTCGTTTCAAGACTTTACGGTAGCAATTGTTATCCCAAAACGTATATTGAATGCTTCAAAGTATTTGAAACAATAGCATCATATTATCAGCATAAAATATTACTTTTCGGAGGTTCATTTCCTCGTATAAATATTTCACGGCCCCTTTTCATTGTTATTTAAATCGTGTTTTCCCTTTTGTATCTATCAGTACATCAAAAATGTTACCGCCAATTATAGTTAACCTATCAAATGTCAATCACAGAAGTTGGCCTCCACGTGTGAACCTTAGGGTGCCACGCCCCCCCTCCCCCCAAAAATCGCAAGTCTACTTTTCAATTCGCACACCCTCTAATTTTTTCCCTTTTAGGTCAAGACCGTTCAAAAAAAAAAAAAAAAAAGTTTCAAATTATTTGCACAACGGCAACCCGTGTCTGAAAGTGTGAACCTGCCCTGTGTAAAATAGGCCGAATATATATATATATATTTTTTTTTTTTTGATAAAACGTTGCCCCTATAGCCCCACATGTACCACAAAAATATTTGTCTACCAGAAAGCCTAAAATTTTATTTATGTATTTTTCAAAAATTTATATTTTTGATTTATCCTAAAAAATTACCGTATAGATTTCAATAAAATATCAAGTTCAAAAATTAGCACACGCATTTTCAAATCAAAACTTCCAAATGAATACTAAAAGAATAATGCATTTAAAATGAAATATTTAACTTCAACTTGAAAAATCCACATTTTGAGAGTACTATGTGGGAGTCTAATATTGCATGAAAGTAAAAACGTATATTTAAAGCTTATTACCGTCTTTACTGTTTATATATTTCAACTAGATAACTTTTTAAAATGTACCTTACATTAAAACATATCGGAGAAAAAAAAATCGGATTTTAAGAAAATTTCAAATTTTGGGCTTCTGCTGGACACCTAAATATTTTTTAATGTGAATAAATATGTGTGTGGCACGTATGGGGCTATAGGGGCAATGTTTTAACCACACAAAAGTTTCGACTTGAGAGAAAAAGATTCGGCCATGTACAGAGTACTAATTCACACTTTCGGGTGAAAGTCGGCACAGGATGCCGTTGTTTAAATTATATGAATCGCTTTTTGCAATTATTGTGACCTTAAAGAAAAAATATAATAGGGCGTAAGATTTGAAGAATCAACTCTTTTTTTGTTTAAATACCCTACCTCCAAATTTAAGTACTGTCCTGTTTTCGAGCGCCATCTACTTTGATAGAATAATACTTATTTGCTAGAAAGTCGCCCGTCAAGGTACGACGAATGAAAATTGCTTCTACTCTTCATTTTAACGAAGCAATTGCCTTTTATTTGGCGATACTTTGATTGTTGAAATTTTAAGCACGGAAATTTTAAGTACTTAACTCGAGTGGATTAACCCTAAACTCCAGTAGATAGAGTTAATAGTTGACCACTTTCTCCTCACCAATAAAACATTTAAGTGACCGGAATCAGTTCAGCCTTGTCACAATGAAGCCTTTCCATGCATATCAAACATTACCGAAAAATATTATCAAATGATCATGCAATGGCGCGAGTTTCATTGTTAATGACTTTAGGAGCGTTCCTCGATCATTCGCTAATACACACTATATGAACAAAAGCATTGGGACACTTTCAAAAAATCACATTTTTACGGATTTCTCGAGAAATAAAAACCCAATTGCTCTAACTTGTTTTTCTCACAAAAGGTATACTCTTAGTGTCATTTTCCCATTAAAAATTAAGTCTGCTATTCATTTAGGGGACGAGCAACAAATTGAGGTAACAAAAAAAAAGGGGGGATTATTTTTTCATTGGAAACAGCTGGGAATAAGCTATAAATTTCAAGAATGAGTTAAAAATCTATCTAGAATTTTTTTTTATATTTTCGTGAAAGTATCTCTTATACTCACGGAGATATAAGCGTTTCTTTCAAAAATACAAATATTTTTTGGAAGTTCTTGGCTCATGTCAAGCACAGTTTTCCGTCGAACGTTACTAAACTTAAATATTTACAGCATATTAGAGAAACATAATTATATTTGAAGTTAAAATATTGAAAATGTAATGAAACATTAACTTTTAAAGCAATATATACGTACATACAGACGTCACGAGAAAACTCGTTATAATTTACTCGAGGCTCGTTAAAGTGTATATTTCGGGTGTCTGTACGTTCCTAGGCACATATCTACGTGTGGTCGAGTTGAAAAAAACTCAACATTCATTTGGGGGTGAGAAAAATGGAAACTAAGGCCGATTTTTGGGCGAAACTTTTTTTTGCGAATACAATACTTCCTTTTTTTGTAAAAGGAAGTAAAAAGGAAAGATGTGATCTTATGAATGTTAGGACATCCAACTAAAGCAACGAGGCAGAACAAGAGACATTATAAATAGAACTATGATTGACAGAACAAGCAATTAAAAGTTTTATAAAAAAAATAGTAATTCAATCACTGTTTTTACAAGTGTATTGTAGTCTCAAAAACAAAAAAAAAATCCGTTACATATCGGCAAATCTACGAGTAAATATTGAATAGTTTTTCAAACATTACTGTATTGTGCAGAAGAACAAGGAAAAATTGAATTATTTATAACATTTAATTTACAGGAAAACTTGCTCAGTTCAACAATCGTTGAATAGAATGGGCATTGACAGAAATTCAGGCGGAAATTGCATTTGAAATATCCTCTAATTGTTATTTCGACTCAGTTAATTACAAACTTTCATTGTATTATGTTCGGTCGAGAAAAAAAAATATCCTTTCGCGTCAAAAAAATATCAAAAATACAGATATTGTAGAATTTGGGTAGAATAACTCGGTACTAAAGTAATGTGGGTGGGACTTAAGAGAGATTGTTTGAAAAATAATGGAAGGGACATACCTTGGGAACCAGAGCCGACTTTTTTTGGTGACGATAGCAGAAGACTCGAAGCCGGTGGAGCCGATGAGCTACCGGCGACTGGAGTTGAATCCGTGTCAGACGGATCAATTGAACCACTGGATGACTGTACCACCGGAGCCACAGCAGCCGTGGTGGTGGTGCAGGTGGGCAAGGCAGGAGCAATAACCGATAAGCAAACTGGTGGTGTAGAGTCTGTATCAGAGGGTTCGAGGGAGCCACTCGATGGGACTGCTGAAGAGAATTGCAATCGCCGCCTGGTGGTATCAATGTTTCCAGCTCCCGGAGGAGTTGGATCCACATAGGGGGCCGACTCCGTGGCCTCTTCCCTCGATACTGGAATGCGTTCCAGCAGAACTCGCAAATCAGATGCTGCTGCTTCCATCTGAGATTTGGCCGCCAGGCCATCTGTGGTAGCCTGGACGAGTTCGCCCTTCGCCTCTCTTGCCTCGGTGGTCGCCGCCCTGACTTCCGTCGTCACCACCTGGGCTTCATCCGTAGCTGCCTTCAACAGCTCCAACCGCTCGTCACTTCTTCGACGAGCGGCGTTCCTGGCCCTTTGCCTCCTGTTCCTGAGTCTAACAACGTCAGGATCAACAGCAGGAGGAGGGGAAGGTGCCTGGTAGGCTTGCGGATCTGTTGAAGTAAATTTAGTTATGAGTTTCTTGCGATGCATGATATGACAGAAAACTTTCACTTCAAATAAAATAAAAGCTATCTTTGCACTCACATACGACAAGAAAGAATTGTTTGTGCATTATAAAGACATTTTGTCAAAAAGAAATGTTTAAAAAGTCAACAACTATGTCAACACCGTTTACAAAGTATATCCCTGCTTGGAAAAATCATTACTTGTACTATACAAAAAAGATATACTTAACGTTGCCGAATTAGAATGAGTCATGCATATACTTTATGTATATGTACATTAAAGTCTTTACAGAAAGTCATCACATGTGAGAACCTGTGAAACTATAACTAAAAATTCGAGTTTACCGTCACCTATTTGAAATGACTAACAATTTTGGTTTACTTACATGCCTCATTTGTAACATGACGATGCACCTATCCATTCAATAAACAGTACAAAAAACTGGCTCCAAGTCAACAATGTTGAAATGGGCAGCTAAGTCTGCAGATCTCAACCGAATAGAGAAATTATTGGGTGACTTAGCAAACCTGAAATCTACTATCAAAGATGAATGGTACATTCCAAACTTTCTCAAAAACTAGGTTCATACATGAAAACAGGAATATTTGAAGTAATTTGGAGAAATGGCTCCTACATTAGCTTATGAATATTCGATTTTTTTTGTCCTCGTGCTTTTTTCCATGGTGGCCTTAAAGATTTTACTTTGGTTCATATATTTATCTGCAATATTGTCTGATAATGAAACAATTTTTTTGTATTTTTTTAATTGTATTTAAGCTTAATAATTATCACTCAATTTTTTTTTTAATCCTAAGTTTAAGGTGTGTCCAATTTCTCAAAAAAGTTCACTGGCACTAAATTTTTTACTCAGACTGTAATTAATACACTTTTCATGAAACATGAAAAACTGAAAAAAAGAAATCAACAGTTAACTATGTAAAGAAATTCCTTACGTCCTTTTTCAAATATCAATATGTAGGGTCCCTATACGCAGCGTCACTGCGGTTAGGGTGCAGAAAATGTTCATCTTATGTGTGCACAAGAACTTGTTTTGTTTAAAATGCAGTTCAAAAGCCAATTACAGGTGCTATTAGCATTTTTAGGACCATGAAACATTATTCAGAACTCGAAAATTCCATAAATTTTGAAACACAAATATATTAAATGTTTTTCATGTTATCGAGACATCACAACTTTAACATTAGCAAAAAATAAAAAGTTCAAAAAAAAAGCACTAATTTTGAAAACATCGCAATCCAAATATTTGTGTTAAGGGGAAATTTTACTTTAAACTCTATGAAAAAATCAATTTTTATATATTCTAAATCAATAAATCTAGAGCTTTCAAGTTATACTGAACTTATATTTCTATGTGGATGATAATTAACTCAGTTTAAGTATTAATGATGCAGCAATGTTTTAAAGTGTACGTAGAATTTTAGTTTCAGTAGCGATTTTCTCAAAGCTACAATTTTAAAACTGCTGTCCTTTTTGCTAAACGAAGTACTTAACATATTATGTAGATATTTTCAATACATTTTATTTACGTGTTACTTAATTAAATGTTTTACCTTATGAATCACTAGACCCAACTTATTTTTTCCTTAAAAAAGAGTCTTGTTTAAAATTTCAAAACAGTTATGAAATCAACAGATTTGCATTAAAATTTCACATAAGTAGGCTCTTACATCTCTTAAAAACACTGAAAATTGCATGTTTCTATCAACAAAACTTGAAGAAACGGAACAAAGTTTAGTGATTCAATGTTACACATATACAGGGTTCCGAATCTCATTAATAATAAATAACAAATTTTGGAAAACTGTTGCAGCATTACCTATACACATGCCTATACCAGAAGGTATAGGCATATGTAAGATACATTTACATAAAATTTAATAAATTAAGTTTTTTAATCTCTGCATTTTATTTGCACTGACATTTAATACTTGTAGTTTTAAACATAAAACATTTTACTGGAGCACAAAATTTGTGGGGCCTAAAGATTAATAAGTAAATACTACCTTCGGTTCCCTTAGAAATTATTGTGCATATTTTCTGTAGATTAAAAAATATTGTCAAAGTTGACAAATTTTGTGTCTATTTAACGTTATTTCGACAAAGAGACCCAATAGTAACTACAGCTGTGAAAGTTAACTCAAAATTACTTCAGACCCAGGGGTTTCACCTTTAAGATTTTTTTATAAATTTCAAATCGTCCTTTTTACTTCCTTTTACAAAAAGGAAGTATTGTATTCGCGAAAAAATTTTCACCCAAAAATTGGCCTTAATTTCCATTTTGCTCATCCCCATCTGAATATTAAGTTTTTTTTTCAACCTGACCACACGTGGATATGTGCCTAGGAAAGTACACATACCCGAAATATCCATTTTGACGATCCCCAAGTTAATTATAACGAGTTTTTTCGTGACATCTGTATGTACGCATGTATGTCGCATAACTCAAGAACGGAATGTCCTAGAAAGTTGAAATTTGGTAGGTAGACTCCTAGAGGGGTCTCGTTGTGCACCTTCCTTTTTGGTTGCATTCGTATGCTCCGAAGGGGGTCTTTTTCCCCTTTTTGTGGGGAAATCAATGTTAATTTCGATGTAAACTCAAGTGGTGTTATAATTTGGCGGACACTTTGCGATATATCGCCAGTCTTTTGGTCGCCAAGTTTTGTCGCCAACTTGGCGACAAGTTTGGCGATTTTTTCTTTATTTTTAATCTGGTTTTGATTTGGCCATCGTTGGTGATATTTAGAGAGTAAACTATTTAATCATTAAAACTGCCAATAATAAAAAAATGACATTAAATTTGAGTGAAAGGAAGTCATGTCATGCACTCATCAGCTCGTTTTTTATATAAGTTACAAGTTCGCAAAATATTCTAACAAGGGTATAAATTCCCACATCACTTAACATTCTGTTCTTTAAAAGAGAATCTGCAACGGATAAAGTTTGCTCCAGTTTCCACGATTAGTTCAATCAAGATATAAGATACTTAATCCCCCCTCCTCAGCTAAAATTTTAAACCATATCCACTTCAAGCTCCGAGTTAAGAGCAAAATGTTACTGTTGTGAATAAACTTGACAACTACTTTCAAACATACAACACGTCAGTGCTGTCGTGACCCAGCGATTCTTGTAGAACTTGGTACAAGTTCATTCAGATCAGTCAAAGGAGGGGGGGGGGGGGTGCTCTTCGAAACTTTAATAACTCATTTAGGTGTATTTTCACCATGTTTATTTTTTTATTCGAGATGGAACGGATTATAATGTTCTGATTATAACCGATTCTAATCAAGTACCTCCGAACAGGCATTTTAACTCTTCGCAAGCCGAAGAAGTTTGCAAGGACGTTTTAAGCGGTAGAGAGAACGGGGGTGGAACCAAATGATGTTTAAAGTGAGTTGTGGCAGAGATAGCTTGATCTATATGCTTCAAAAAAATCAGGACATGACTAGAATTAGTTCTACGCACTGCAACTGTCGTTTTCAGGTTTTGATTGAAACAGAACTCATTCCACTTTGTTTAATAACAGCTTTTCAAAAAAATTTACAAAACAGGCACGTTCACCCGTTTCTACTTCCTTCGATCCATAAAAATATATTCAAGAGAAATTGTTTTGCAAATCGCCATCGGAATTTGAACCTGTATTGTCTGCACGATTTTCGATTTTTTTAAAGAAACAGTGACCACTTTTTACTTTTGGTCAGTATGTTTAACATCAAGAGTAACCATTCATATTCGTCATTATAGACTCGCATCTTTGAAAAACAGATCATCTCGAAAAGGAGGAAAGAAAAAATGGGTTTCAAAATAAATTGTTTTACCCTTATTAAGGGTGTAAGGGATAAGGGACCTTATTATTCTGTAGTTGAAACAGTGAAGAACTTTAAAGACTGAGCTATTTTAAACGATTTAGCATTTTTTAACGAGATTAAGCAAAATGTGTCTTGAAAGGGGAAAACTATTGGTCCGCCAGCCAGAAGATTAGCTTCCGCCGTATATAAAGTACTTAAATACTAACCATTATCAAACACCTCACGGTGAGTCGTAGCCGATACCTCAGCTAGATACTCGGATTCTGCAAAAAAAGACAAAACCTGTTTCAATACACAAAATACTCATTTGCCTCTTCTAACATAATGATATCTCTATTTTTAGTCAGAAGCAATGTTTGAATTTCTTCCCATTCGTTGGTTTCGTAGCTGAAAATATTACATACTGGACGTTACATTTCATTTGTGTTAAATTTTAGAATGGTACTTGAAAATATGTATTAAATTTAATTGAATTTTACGTCTCATTAAAACAACCAATCTGAATTATTAATTATAAGCTCAGCTGGGAGTAGAACGGTAACGTAAGATAAAATGTGTAAATAGTTTGCATTCAACAAATAAGCATCGACGGTTAAAAAAATAGTTAAGGGATTAGTTTAACTATTTCAAATCACGAAGATATTTCTAAGCAATGACTAAGTTTACAAAAAAGAGAAAGCGCTGAAATAGTAATCTAGTGGAGACGTAGGGTGTGCGTAAAAGTAACATTATATTTTATGCTCCCTCCAAAGTTTAGAATGTTAAGAGCCATTTTTTGTAAGAACCGGGCAGAAATGGTTTGTTCGGATTTACCATTTTTAATTTTGGTCAAATTTTTATGGTGAATACTTTTAAAGATTTTAGAAGACATGTATTTTTTCTTTTCCTCCAAAAAAATTTTTTGGAGACCTGTAAAAATTCGTAAAGCGGAGTCCGACGTAAAGGTTTTTCCGAATCAGCGTTTTTTAAAATGCGATTATTTCATTATTAAGCATCAACCAAAAAAAATTCTGTTCACAATATGGCATTTAGTACCTAAATTGAAATATATCATAAAATTTGTGGTTGATCTTCAGTACAGCCTTTCAGGGGTCGCCAAACTTTGTAGAAAAAAACGAAAAAGCGCCATGTGTGAGGCTCTCTGGTTCCCTGCATTCAGGCTCAGCCATGGTATTTGTACATAATTCGTCTAAGAATATATATGAATTATTCAATGCCCTTATTAGTTGCAAGGCTCACCCTCTGCGATGCCAAGAAATGGCAGTTTTTGTATTGAAAAATGCTAAAAAGTGCAGTTTTCATAAGTCTATCTCAATGCACTGATGGTCAGTGTGGAGCTGGATGCTTGCATTTCAAAATAGAATATTTGTATTTTTCAAACAAGTGACAGAACTATGGGCAAATTGTTTACAAGAACACAATAAGTATTTCAATTTAGTCATCATACCCGGATTTAAAAACCTTCCTCCAGGGACTTCCACATACTATTAAAAAAACTAGTATGATCAAAATCTTACAATAAAAGAGTTATAAACTTTCAAATAGACTGATTATGCTTACTCGCATACTTTATAATATGATAACTAAAAGCAAAGTGAAAAAAGGCATCAAAATATGATAAAAAATGTATTTTTAGAGGCCTGTATCGCAGTGCACTGAGGGTTAGTATAGAATTTGATAACTGCATTACAAACTAGAGTGTATGTCATTTCACAAACAAGTTATATAACTATGGGCAATGATTCTTCAGGCTCCTTAAATGCACTTCAAGGTGAGGAAATTGCATAAGAGTTAACGACGCATCTACTTAGTTGTACTCAAGCTATAATGCTTTGTCTTGCATTTTTTTAAGGCAGCTGTACCCTTGTTTTATAATGTCATAGCATTGCTTTTATCATAAGTGATAAGATATTACTTCGTAATTGTTTGCTATCATGGTAGTTTAGTGCAGAGAAAATAATTTTTGTCACTATAATGTACAGCCTAAACGAATATCAACGAACTATAACGTACAATACAAACGAAAGAAAGCTATCTTAATTAAAATTATACCTAAAACACCTTCAAAAAGGGTTACAAATAACTTACGTTTTCACCGCAGTAATAACCGTTTTTATTTAACTTTGCTTCCAGTTATAGTATAAAGTATGCGAGTAAGCATAATCAGTCTACTTGCAAAACTATACCTCGTTTATAGTAAGTTTTTGATCATACTAGTTTTTTACATAACATCTGGAAGTCCCCGGAGAAAATTTTAAACCCGGATATGTTAGTTCATCTTACTGTTTTTAAATACGTATTGTGTTCTTGAAAAGTGTTTGCCCATAGTTCTGTCACTTGACTGTGAAAGTACACATACTCGTAGTTTGAAATGAAGGCAGAGGTTCTATACTGACCCTCAATGCACTGAGATACAGACTCCTAAAAGTACACTTTTTATCATATTATGGTGATAAAACTGCTATTTAGTAGCATCAGTGAGCATTAAACATGCATTTAATGAGATTATTTAATAATTTATATATATCACTGCACAAATTGTTCGCAAAACCATGGTGGAGCCTCAGTGCATGGAACCAGGAGGGGTCAAACATGTCACATTTTCACTTTTTTCGGCACAGTTTAACTACCCCAGCCAGGGTCCACGGAAGGTGAGCCAGAAAATTTGCGATATATTTCATTTGAGGCACTAAATATTAAGTCGTAATCACAAAGATTACTTTTGCTGATGCTCAATGCGCAGAGATAATTGAATATTAAAAAATGTCGATTTGACACAGCTGACTGTATCGCTGTTGAAATTTCAGCAAAACGAAATTGAGTTATATAGTTAAAAACGTTATGTACTACTGTTAGTAATCGTAACACTTAATATAAAAACGTTGAATACTTACTGTGTTCGAGGCAGAACACTTTGTATTCAAGGGTCTTGATCCGCTCTTTATCTTCCCTTGCGTTGTTCTCTAGCCTCGAGACTCTCCTCGTATGTGCAGTCTTCCATCTCAGGAGTTCTGCGACTTGGTCCAAAAGAGTCTGTTGGTTCGCCATTGTGTCTGGGAAAAGAGTAAGTAATGTTTCAAATACGAAATTCCAATTGAATTAATTTTCCTAACGAAAAAACAGTTTTTAAGAAGTCAAAGAACAAAAATTACAGTGTGAGTACCCATGAGATTTCATAGTTTTTTTCTTTAGAACGTATGGCTTTTTTATTTCTCAACTCAAATTTAGCTCCTTCAGAAGTCCTACAGGTGCATAGTTTTGTTTTGAATCATCATTATTAAAGCACGCAGAAATTGATACCATTATGATACCTTATACCTCCTATTAAAAATTTGTCAAATTGTTTTTCATAAACTACTTGGTTGAATTTGCCATTCCGTTTAAGTCATTGACAATATTTTCATTAATTAAGCATTTTTGAACTGAGAACGTTCTTTTGAGGTTTGCAGAGTTTGTTCTACATTTTAATCGCCGACATCAGGAATCTCCAAACTATGGCCCTGAGAACATAAAATGTGGCCTGCGACAACTGGTCAACTTTTAAGAGCCAGTTTTTATAAAAACCGGACACAAATGGGGTGTTCGGATATACACCATTTTTTGATTTTGCTCAAATTTTTATGGTGGATTCTTCTAAAGATTTTAGAAAACTCGTTTTTTTTCCTTTCCTTTTCCTCCAAAAAACTTTTTGGGGACCTGTAAAAATTCGTAAAGTAAAGCCCGACGTAGAGGTTTTTCCAAATCAGTGTTTTCTAAAATTCAATTACAGTTGAGCTCCGACTTACGCGAGGGATGCGTTCCAAGACTCCTCGCGTAAGTCGAGATTTCGCGTTGTAGAAAAATGTACGTATGCAATTTTTTTTAGAAACATACCAACTTCTTTTAGGCACTGTTCAACGCCCCTTAAACTGCTTTAAAGCATTCTTCAACTACACATTACAGTTTCTTACATAAAGAACTGAACTTTTACTGTTTTCAAAAAATAAAGAAAGCCGTTTTATTCAACAAAAAATACTTTAAGATGCACAAAATGAATGATCAATGCGAAGGGAAAACCTAAAATAAAACACGGCACGCACAGTGTAGTAATAGTAAAATGTTGCACTATAATAGTACTAAACAGCAGATACAGTAATATTAATGAGTTGAAAAATAAAGATGGTGATGATTTATGCTCCATGATCAGATCGTTATTTTTGAATACATTTTTATGTACGATGACTGCCTTTTCTTTTATAACGTTTCCATTTATTCAACAGCCTCTTTTCCTGATCTCTTTAATCCACAGTGCATCAATAGCAGCTTCCATTTTCATAATACATATTTCCTTTGCTTAGACACTACTCGACAAGCTTCAATATTGAAACTAAGTTCTGAACGTTTACGGATTTTTGTTTTGACTTCTAATTGTACGTATGGAAGACTCACTCATATTTATTGTCGTGCTACCGTCGACGTTTTGTGGTTGTTCAAGCACATAGACAAACTTTTTTTTACAAAAACTTGAAGTTTCTTCCCATCTTCATTCTTTGGATGAAACAGCGCCCTAAGGTGTCATTATATTTCATCAACTTTCAAAATTAGAATGAAAAAAAATAAATAAATGAAAGATACCGAGTGGATATTTGATGCACCAACAACGCGATGCGTAGAATCATTAGAACTTTCGCTGTCAGTGATGATACAGGGATGCAATGACATTCACGAAATCAATATTTAGTAGCCAATAATAAACTCGATGCTTCCTACCAAAAAAAAATTAGTGTTGTTGCCGAGGAATTCGCGTTAGCTCTAAAATTCGTTACTTGTGAAGAATTCGCGTTATAGCCTTTTCGCGTAAGTCAAATCGCGCAGCAGCGGGAGTCGACTGTATTTCTGCGTACTGAACATCCGCCAAAAAAAATCTTGTGTTGACAATATGACGTTTAGTACCTAAATTGAAATATATCGTAAATTTTGTGGCTGACCTTCATTGGACCCTGACAGGGGAGGCTGAACTGGGCCGAAGAAAGTGAAAATGTGAGATGTTGGAGGCCTCTTTGTTCCATGCACTGAGGCTCCACCATGGTTTTTGGACTTAATTTGTGTGAAATATATATAAATTATTCAATACCCTCATTAGTTGCTTGGCTCACCCTCTGCGATGACGAAAATTGGTGGTTTCTCTATCGAAATATGCTAAAAAGTGCAGTTTTTACAAGTCTTTATTTCAGTGCACTGAGGGTCAGTGTAGAACTGGATACCTGCATTTCAAGCTAGAGTATGTATATTTTCTCAAGTGACAGAACTGTGGGCAAATTCTTTTCGAGAACACATTACGTATTTCAAAACAGTAAAATGAACCATTCAGTTTTCAGTTCAATGAACATATTCAGGTTTAAACTTTCCGCCAGGGACTTCCAAATACTATTTGAAAAACTAGTATGATCAAAACTTACCATAAAAGAGTTATAGACTTGCAAATAGACAGATTATGCTTAGTCGCATACGTTATAATATTATAACTGGAAGCAAAGTTTTTTAAAAAAAGAAACTTGTTATTGCGGTAAAAGCGTAAGTTATTTGTATCACATTTTGTGAAGGTGTTTTAGACATATTTTTAAATATTTAAATTCAGATAGCTTTTTTCCGTTTGATAATTACTTATTTTATACCATTTTAGGTTGTACATAATGTGACAAAAATTATTTTCTCTGCACTAAATTACCATGATAGCAAACAATTTCAAAGTCATATTTTATTACTTATGATGAAAGCAATATTATGACATTATAAAACAAGGGTACAATTGTTTAATTGACTAGTGGGACAATAAAATGCAAGACAAAGCATATAACCTTATTACAACTGAAAGCGTGGTTAACTCGTATGCAATTTCCTCATATTGAAGTGCATTTCATGAGCCTTCAGAACAATTGCCTATACTTCTGTCACTTGTTTCTGAAAATACACCTACTCTCATTTGCAAGGCAGGTAGCCAGTTCCACACTGACCCTCTGTCACTAAGATCAAGGCTCATGAAAACTGCACATTTTAGCATTTTCGATACAAAATCCGATAATTTTTGGCAGCGCAGAGGCAGAGTCATGCAACTAATGATAGTATTGAATAATTTATACATAGTTATTGCACAAATTACGTACAAAAACCATGATGGAGCCTAAGTGCATGGAACCAGGAGGGGTCAAACATGTCACATTTTCACTTTCTTTGGCACAATTTAACTACCCCAGCCAGGGTCCACTGAAGGTCAGCCAGAAAATTTACGATATATTTCATTTAAGACACTAAATATCATGTCGTAATCACGATTACTTTTGCTGATGCTCAATGCGCAGGGATAATTGAATACTAAAAAATGTCGATTTGAGAGCAACCCTAAGCCGGGACCAACTTTCGGAATTTCTGTGGGTTACAAAAACATTTTTTGGAAGAAAAAAATACGTGTCATTTAAAATCATTCGAGGAATCCACTGTAAAATTTTAGCGAAATCAAAAATGGCATGTACCTGACCTGCTTGACTCTTAAAAAACTGGCTCTTAATAAAACAACAAAACCAATACTACTGGGTATCTTTCATGAAAATTGATGTATTTACATTGTGCGAATGTGCAATTTTCACAGATTAGGAAAAATGCAATATCAATCGTTCAAATGTTTAGTACCATTGTGTAATTTAGTTTCTGTATGTAAGGGTCATTTTCTCGATTGTGTTCCATTCAATGGAGATCCTTTTACCAGTAGCGTTCAGAGAATTTTACTTCTAGGTGGAATGAAGGAAATTTCTGTCTGCGCTATTGGCAGATGTCGGTAATCATATTTGATTCTATTTAACTCTGTTCGAGTTGAATATGTCTTTCAATCTTACAATTAAAAAATCATTACATTTTATGCCATTTCTATGAATGCAGAAACACTTAAATCTACTTTACTCATTTCGTTAAGTTCTAAGACTTAGAATTTGTTTTCAATTCTTAATTACAGTTCGTATGATTATTCGTCTTAGCTGTGGGAGGAGGGGGGCCGACCCCGAGTCTCAGAACATTAGACTGTCTAGGGGGTATCGTGACGGGTCAGCAACTTTGGAACACAGCTGTAATTATAGTCCGAGTTGTGTAGCTTAAGGTCCAGGTTAGAAACCCATGGCAACTAATTTACTGATTTAACTACGCGGTCTCAAAGTTGATAATTTGAAACAAAAAGATTCAGTTTTGTGTCAATTACTGTAAAATGCTTGAGTCAGTAACTTTGATCAAAGGCTGTAATTATGCTCAACGAGATTTAGTTTTAGACTGATGTCAGAAAACCATGAGATCTAATCATTTTAAATGGCCCCAAAATTGATATCTTCAATATAAAAGAGCGTTTTTTCGTGAGTTTATATGAGTGCTACTGAAAATCTTATGAGCTTACACTCACATAAATACTAGAACGAATCAACAGCCAAATGTACTTTAAGCTCCCAAAGTTTCATGCTTCCAGTGTAATAAAACTTTCTGTAACCTTGACCAAAATATGGCAATTCTTTTCTCACAGTTGATCCGCCATTTTTAGCACTATATTTTGGATATCCTAGGTACTCAGAATTTGAATCTGGGAAGCTGAAAATTTGCAGGTTAGTTTCAAAAACCTCTCTACACTTCTATAAATTTCATCCCATTCGGGGATGATCGAGCAAGGACAAATTGAGAAATTTAGTTCAGTTGACGCGGAATCACCCTGATATAACATGGTGACAACTCACATGCATCTTGTTATTTTTGACTTTATAATGATCATAAATCATTTTTTTTCAATCATATATTAGGAAGAAGATTGCAGTTAGGTAAGCGATTGAGTTCATAATTACTGTAGAATTTGCATATACACTACTTAGTAATAAACTTTTATAAATAAACGAATTTATTAAATTAATCTCAAAAGTAAAGATTTAATTTTAACGTCAAAAAAAAAAAAAAAAAAAAGAAAAGAGAAAAAAAACAACAGGTTTGTTAGACAATAACAGAAGATGCAGGGGAATTGTCCATAATGATCATAACAGAATAAATTCACGTCAACTGATCCGGTTTTTCAAACTGTCCCCACTCGATCATCCCCTAATGGGATGAAATTTTATAGAGGCGTAGAGATGTCAGTGAAACTTGAAACTAACTGATGCTAATTTTCAGCTTCCGAGAGCCGAACCCTGAGGATCTATGACCTCCAAAATATAGTGCTTCAAAGTGGTGGATCAGTTTCGTGAGAAAAATTGGCATATTGTGGTCAAGGTAACAGAGAGTTTTACTACAATGGAAGCTTTAAAATTTGGGAACTTAAAGTACAAAAGGCTGTTGATTCGTTCGAGTATTTACGCGAGTTTAAACTCATAAGATTTTAAATAGCACGCATATAAACTCGAGTAAAAACGCTCTTTTATACTGAAATCATCATTTGAGACGTTTAATTAAGTAATATGATTAGATCTCATGGTTTTCTGACATGAGTCTAAAACTACACCACGTAGAGCATAATTACAGCTCTTGCTCAAAGTTATTGACTCGGGCGTCATTGAGTAATGACCTAAACTTTGATTCTTGTTGTTTCAAATTATCAATTTGAGACCGCGTAATTAAAAAAGTTGATTAGTTTTTATTGATTTCTAACCTAGACATTAAACTATACCATTCGGACTATAACTACAGCTGTGTCCCAAAGTTGTTGACCGGTCACGATGAAAGTTATTGACCTCTAAACTTCTGTATTTTTAAAACATCATAGACTTTGAGACCGTTTAATTACTAAAGCCAAGAGAAACGAAAGCTATTTTATTTTTTTTCTTAGTACTATACTGTGGTGAGTAGTAAACTATATACTTATTTCCGAGGATTATTCACAGCTTTAGCAGATATCCGGGCGTAAACAAGGCAAAAAAAGTAACAGTTTCAATTGACCTTTGCCCTCAAAGCCATGAGTGAGCCACCAAAGTATTTATGCTAGCATGTACTTAGTATCAAGTAGTATCCCCGTTTAAAAGAATTTGCTTGGTTCACTCATTGCTTTTGAAGCAAAGCAATCATATATTTAGCTCTTTTTTCATGACCTTAAACTTTGACTCCTACTCAAAGTCAAACAAATCAGTTTTTTAGAAAAATGAACTTTTTCTCTTTCCATAGTACCACTAACACATCCTGAAATTTTTACGAAAATTGAAGACATCAACTATCAAAAGTGTCCAGCTTCTTATAAGAATGACTTAATAGTGCGTAAAAATTGCCTGCATAGATATTTCCACCTAAGAGTCGATCTGCGAAACATAAAAATTCCTAATTTTTCGTCCCCCTCAATACGATGAGAATGCCCATAGTTGTTCTATGCAAATGATGGTGGCACAATGATATTTAATGACATAACTTAAAGATTATGGAACGCGACTGAAGGAATTTAGATGAGGTTGTTTAAATGGTTTTTTGACAATTACTAAACTATTAACGAGTCAAAACGTTCAAAACTCCGCTAACAATAGACGTTGGTTGAAGACTTGCACTCGTGAGCATGCAGCACTAGTGACCATGGCTTGTTTTACTGAGCTAGTTTCAAGGAAAATATTGGCAGTACCAGTTCTACCTCTTGACCACAACAATAGAGCAATTAGACACTTGAGGAATTTACTTTCAAAACTGATTACATCCAGTTTTATCCTTTTTGGCAAAACGAAAAAACCGTTTTACGCAAAAACACTTAGAATTTCGAATTTTTCGCAATAATTTGGTAGAATAACAAGTGACGATAGGCGTAAGTCTAGGATTTTTTTTTTCAATTTAACCAGACCTAAATTGGTAATTTTATTTTGGATTTGCTCCCTTTGGGTGTAAAACAGTAGGTACCATCCCTTTTACAAAACATAACATTTTATTTAGAAATAAACTTCATTCGATTAAAAGAAAATAATTAACATTTTTAATACATTCTTTTTTTCGTTCACTCTACTTTATTCATTCCTACTTGCGTGAATATTTTCATTGAACATTACTATATAAAAAATAAGACCTTCGATCCCATTAAGTATGAACAATGAAACCACCCAAGCCAATTCAAGTAACAACGTTGTAGCCATTAATATTAAGAAATCCCCAATTTTTACCACAATTAATCACAATTTTTATCAAAACTTATCACAGTTTAATTAATAATTAACAGTTTAATAGTAATAATAATTTAGTAATCACAATTTGAGGTCACACTTGCCTAACTGACAACAGACTTGCACAAAGTGCTGCGATCTCGTAATACGGACAGGTATCCTGCTTGATTGGAAATGGCCAGTGCTTCGCTCCGCTATTTTATTTGTGAACTACTTTTGAATTAGAAGTGGCAAATTTAAATTTGGATCTGTGCCCTTATGATATGAAAGTGAATGAGTGGATACCGGTAAATAAGGAATAAGTTCCACTTTGCTTTGAAAGACCTGGCGATAAAAATGGGGAAGAATAGACATCGTTGAGGTGGTAAAATCAATGTTTACGCATTTTTCAACAGTTGATACAAACCACTTTCAGAATAATGAAATTCATGGGTCTATAAGACTTACATTTTATGTTCTGAAAACGAAAAAAAAAAAAGCATTTTTCCAAAAGTGAAAGGAATCTATTTTGAATGTAAAATCATTTAATGTTTCTGTGGTGGAAACTTCTTTGAGCAGTTGTTGTATGTAATTTCATAACTGTTTTTACTCGTAAACACATTTTAAACTAATTGTTAAGCAAATTTAAGTGAATCCGTCATTTTGAAAAGAGGTCAACTCATCTTTTTAAATTTTCTGGGGAAGAGAAAAATGTATAGCCACCCTTTTTTTAACTTTCATTTAATATTTCTTTTAAGGTGTGATGAAACGTATTTTAAATCGACATAATCCTAAAATTTTGCTGCAATAATTGTCTAAAAACAAATTTTTTTTTTAACTGGAGGTGACCCGTTCTCAAAATGAACGTAGGTTTTTCAGAATAAACGTTATTTCAAAATATTGAACATTGTTTTTTCTTACAAAATATTGAATTTTAATGTAAAAACTGAAAGGAGGAATTTAAATGACAAAAAATAAACTAAAACATAATGGTAATTAAAATTATTTAGCTGCTTCTTCGGTGGATGAAGTGGGCCAATCGTCAATTTCCTGGTAGAAATTTGAGCATCTTGTGTCATTGAATTTTTTTTTTTTTTAAATCTTTTTTCATTTATTGGAATTTTGTTCTCATAAGCGGGATTGTTTGCTGGGTCTAGGATAAAAAGCTTATTCGTTTCTATATCTTTTAATAGGCAAAACATTTCATCCAAGCAATCAATGAATGTAAAGTGAGAAATGAAGTCAAAAATCACATATTGCCGATTACTGCAGACACGTGTTTCGCCCTTTCAAGGAACTGTTTTTCAATGCAAAATGTAATTAGCTTATGGATGAAAAGACATCCGACCAGTAAACTGCAATTTGTGCTTTTCTATGTTATTTCTTACTTTTCTTTTCAGCACAAAAGGTATTTATTTATCTAAATCAATGAATGGTTTAGCCCTTGCAACACCAGGTTCAAGATTTGTAAACATAAACTCGTAATAGTTGTTTACAGCAGAAAAAAACTTTGCTTCTTGTGAATCCAGTTTTCGGAACTTCTACTAGACTGAACTTTCTTTTTCAAATAATCTGGTCTCCAATTTTTAAATTCTGCTATATCCTGATAAGCCACGTGCTTTACATTGAACTTTTTAGAATTTAAGGAGGATACAATACAATCTTCGTTCTGTTGAGGTGCGTAAATCCGACCTTCACGGCGAAAACGTGGAGGAGTTCCATTATGAAAAAGGGTCATCTCGCAGAGATGACTCCCTTTCAAAATGAATGATGGTGGGGATCTTACACCGAATTTCATCGGAAAAATAGATTTGAGTCGTTTTCACGTGGAACTGGTGTGCTGAAATTAAACGCGGCTGTGCTGAAGGTGAGAAACCGCCATAAAGTGAGTTCGGAAAAAAAATGGAGTTGACCCCTTTTCAAAACGACCGATTCCATTATTGCAACCCATTACATGAACATTCAAGTAAATTTATCATTATGTTTAAACTTGTCTATTCAATTGAGATTTTTCTTTTTTGCAAAGTTATTTTGAGATACATGATGGGACAATGGTGAACAGAACTTCTTGGGGCACATGTGAACTGTCCTCATAGCCTCTCCGTAATTGTTAATATTAGTGCAACTAATTATAAGTGTTTAAAAATGCGTTTATTTATTTATGATTTTTCTCTAATCAGTTTGTGAATTTCACTTTTTCATTCTTTTGTTGCTAAATAGTTTGTCTACAAGAAAATGTTACATAATACATACAGGAAATAAAAACAGCCAAAATATTTTCCTTTAGTTTAAAACTGTTCAAATGCTTTTTAAAATACATTATCATTTTTTATACCAATCTTAAAAACAATATTCAGTTAAAATAGTGCTTACATGATAAATAAAATGTTCTACGCAGTCTTATAAGTTTTTTTCGTGTATATCCAATGATTAGAAGGGGCTAAAAGCCTTTAAAATTTGACGAAGCTCTCCCCCCCCCCCCCCCGAGAAAAAAAGTTCTAGCCATTTTTGCCCTTGCAGATCTCCAGATGCAGGCCCTCCCTAGCAATTCCATATTTGCTAAGACTCCGTACATCAACAAACCTGGAATTGCGCTTTTCGAAGATTCCCTTAAGTAACAGTTTCATACAGTTAGCCTGTTGATTTAAATAACCCCAATGCCCTTCATGACAGGGAAATTTCTTAAGCTGCACGAAAGATTTGCTATTACTGGTGGAAATGTTCTAACGTGACTTTAGATTGTGCAGCGCCTGCATTTTTGGAACATGCTTTGTACCCATAGGGAAAATGCTTGCTAAACAAACGTTGATTGAAACGGCATAGCAATTCGAAATTGGAAAAATATTTAAATAAAATTAGAATTCTCGACTAAGACGTAAAACCAGTAGCGCAGTGGGAATGCACATGTGTCATCGAAATACAAAACTTTATAAATTGAAGAATACAAAAATTCATGTGTTATTTAGGCACCAGAATTTCCAAAAAAAAATGTTTAAAATTGCGTTTTGTGAGCAATCACAATTGTTCATTATCCTCATTTGACCAAAGTTAAGGCAGCTTTCATCTTCAAAATTGCGCAGACAACGAGAATACGCTTATCTTGTTAAGGACAAAGAGAACAAATTTTCGTCATCATGGTTACAAAAAGTTTGCTTTAATTCGAGATTAAATCAAGCATTAAACTTACGCTGCAAACGCCATGTACACTGGCCTCCGTAACTAGGAAAACACATGCACAAACAAGCACTAGGGTTTCCAATCCCGCATCAATCTCAGTCCCGCGGTACTTCGAGATTTTGAGGAGCCAATCTCGTGGGATAGCGGGGGATGTTCTGAAAGTTCAATTTTTATTTCGAATAGAAAAGTAACTATAAAACAATAGTAGCTATCGCCAGGGAGTTCATACAGTGAATACTGTATTGAACTGAGGAAAGCCTTCGAACATGGAACTAAAATGCTTATAACTTGTTTTTATTTTTTTACTTAAAAACTTCGAACAGGTGCCATCTTCAACAGAAAAACCAGAGTTTTCCATGGACATATGTTAAATAAATGCAAGTATTTTTTCACTCCATATTAAAAAATTTATATGAAAATTACCCCCTACGGGAGGTTTTGCACCCCATAACGGGACAAAAAGTACTCTATGTGTTGCTCGAAAGTATAAGCTATATTATTGTAAAATTTTATCAAAAACCATTCAGTAGTTTTTGCGTGAAAGAATAACAAAAATCTTCAAACTTTCGCATATATATTAGTTTTGAAATGATGAAATAAAATATAATTATGATAAAAGATTAATATTTACTAATAATAGAGCTGAAAGTCGTTCTGTCTGGATCTCTGTGACGGACATAGCGCCTAAATTCGGTCGATCTTCATGAAATTTGGCACAGTTTCTAGCATGGGGTGTGCACCTCGACGCGATTTTTCGAAAATTCGAGTTTTTTCTTTTCATTTTCCAATTTCAAGAACAGATTTACCGGAGGAAATGATAACGCGGACGAGTAAATTACCAAATTATCATAAAATGGAACCCTAACATGAGCGACCAAATTAACTTAGAAATTGGTGCGGAATTCACCATCCATTATTTGTAAATATGCCGGCGAATCAAATGACCTTACCTTCTCGACTACGGGCAAAGCCATGCGGATACCACTAGTTATCAATATAAGGGAGCAACTCAAAACAATAATATTTTAATTTTTGAAATGCAAATTGATAATATAGTTTATTTCAATTCTTATGTTAAATTACAAATACAAAGCATTTGAAAAAATCTGAATATACTAAAAGGTACGTACCGAATCCTCCTTCTTCAAAAAATATCCAACAGCACAAAAGCAAAATAACGAGCATAGAATATCACAGAACTACCGTTCAAAGGTGGCGGAAATTTCCGGATTGCCTCCTTTTATATCATTCTGTTACATTTTGCGCAGTTGCGCAGAAAAAACGAGAGACATGGGTTCGAAAGCCCCTCCTCTTCGATACTTAGGAATTAGGAGCCCAACTGTCCTGAATTGTTAGGATTGTCCTTACTTTTAGAACCGTTTCCTGATTCTGAACATTTTGTGATTTTGCACTCGCATTCGACTTCTCATCCTATTTTGTCCTGAACTTTTGTGTGAAATTTCATGATAAACAAGTTCAAAGTAAAACTTGTGACGCGTAGGACGTTAATTTCATTAACTTCTGTGATTATAAATCACAATTCTGTACCTCAGAGCCAGAGGGACGTAAATCACACTATGATAATCTTACAGGAGAGGGGAAAGTTTTTACTGGTGCATGCAAAGCTCTCTTAACCCTGGTAAAAAATTTAAGAGTTTTTTTTTTTTTTTTTAAATTTTTTGAAAGAATTGTGTTACATGGTTCGATGCGGAAAAGGCTTCTGCATTCAATGCACAAATAAAAATGGCAGTTTTTGGAATTACGTCCCTCTGGCTCTGAGGCACAGAATTTACTGTAGCATATATATTTTTCTTAGATTAAGATTTCAGGATACACAAATGTTCATATGCTATGCTTCATGTTTGTTCAAAGATCTTACCGTGTCATCAAAGTTTTGCCTGACATCATTATACGCCCGGCAGAAAAAACTTTTTACAATTAAGTGCCTATCGATGCAGAATAGTGTGATTCGTGTTTAACAAGTTCATTCACAGCCGAGCGGTCCTGTTTGCCCGAGTGCGACGCTGGAGGTCGTGGGTTCGGTTCCCAACAGTGGACTGAGTGTGGTTTCCTTCGTTTGTGATCCAAATCTGTCTTGCATTGTCTTTCCTGCCATTAATAAACGTAAATGGTCGTCGTTATCACATGTATAAGCGGATGCGAAGCGCTCAGCACGCATCTCAAACATTGAGTGAGAGTGTGTTCCAGAATGAAATCTAAAATTGTGAAGAAGTATAGCTTCATTTTCAAACAGATTCTTTATACAGCCTCCGCAGTTTATTTGTTTGTGTATATTGTTAAGTTTTATACATAAAGCCTCTATATCTAGCAGAAGAAACGCTGAGTTTGTATTCTTCACTAAAATTCTGTACGTCGGAGCCGGACTAACGTAATCACGTAATTGCTACTTTACAGGTGAACAAGTGATGAGACTTGGGCTCTTTTAACGCTTATATATAACTGCGAAGGATTTTTTTTTCGGGGTTACGTTCACATAGTTCGATGAAAAAGATGAAAGGAAAACATGGGTGGCACCCCCCCCCCTCCCTCCGAGCACACTGTGCAGTAAAAAAACTCTCAAATGCTTCTGAGGATATTTTGGCTGATTCTTCTGCAAATTGACCCTTTGAATCCGAATATGATCTCCGTTTTCCTCCTATACTTACCGATTTTTGTAGAAAAGCATCCCCTTTTTTAAATTTTGGGTGGGGGGAGGCTTTACTGAGGGCAAAGGGGAGGAACGCATAAACCGCTCGAACATCTCCGATGTATCGCAATAAAAAAAGTTTTTATATGGTTTGAAGTACTTCTATTCCACGGGAGGAAAAACGAAGTTGAAATCGTATGGCCCATTGAAATCATTATCTGCAGAAGATTTATTTCTCTCTTCGCTTGAAACGAAGCATTTTGAAACAGTCAAAATCATTAGCAATTCTAAATACGAATTTCGAACTATAATGAAATTTCCTAAAATTTAAATGGATTCATTTAGATTGTTATCGTTTCAAAACATGAAGAGCAAACATATCAATTCACCTTTTAAAGAAAAATTGGTGACGCTGATGGCTGTCGTGGCAGTTGAGCGGCCCTTTGCTTTCCCAAGCGCCCGAGTTTGCAATGCACGAAAGTTACGGTGTCTGGTCAGATTCGCGCGGAGTTCGCTGAAAAAAGGTAAGAGAATTAGAATTTCATAAATTTTATTCCAAATTTGAAAATGTAGGGCTGCGTTTCTCAATTTCTTTGACACGTGGAACCTTTTTAAATATCTAGTTTTTCGCGGAACCCTGGCTTTTCATTGAATGTAGAGTTCTGAAAATTGTTCATTTGCAATAAAAAAAGACGATTTTTAATTTTATTAAAATTCTTCTAACAGCATATTCAAACAAAGTCTTCAACTTTAATGAGATGCATGTTAACTTATTTTTCTTGGTTTATCCCCAGTTTCGTCTACATTCCCAATCCCCCCCCCCCCTCAAATTTTCAAAATGTATGATAGCAACTGAAATGTAGGGTGGCGCGGGAATTTCGTGTCCACAAAACTGGGGAGACACCCTTTTCTCATATCACACTTAATGGGTGAAGTTATATTGAGCATATTTTCAGTTTGTTAAATTATATTTTTGTTCATTTTTCACGGAATACAAGCAAAAGTTTCCCGCTGGTGCATTGGTTTTTACTAAACTTCAGTTTATTTTTTCCTACGTAAAAGCGAGACAAAAATATTGATTAAAGCATGAACAAGTTATTACTAATATTTATACAACGGGAATATTAGTTTCAAATTCAGTCCAGTAAATTGCTAAATGTCCTTTAAAATAAAAATTATTTAGAGACTACTAAAAAAATTGATAGTACAAACTATCTCTAACAAAGATGCATAGATTTGTCGCGAGCTAATTATGTCAATATGTGAAACGTAGAATGCTGAAAATGATCGTTTTCTATGCTAAGAACTATAACATAATATCTGGATTAAATATTTTAATTTATGAAAAACTCTGAAACGTTACATATGCAAGATTTAAAAAAATGTTTTTTTTTTTTTTTTTTTTTGAACTGCTTTTAAGCAAATGAACACATTATATTGGAAAAATTTCTCAACAGACTACTTACTAATGAAAGTAAAACAAACAAATTAAATAATATTTTGTAGCGTAACGTTTTTTTTTCTGCAGAATAAAAACGTTGAATATTGCATAGAAAATGAATAACCAGTGTTTTTAATTCGTTTACATGGTCCGAGAATTCGCTAACTGGAATTGACCTTGTAAAAAAAGTAAAATTTATGGACGAACGTTGTATGCTCCGAACCTGGTTTGAGGCGTCCTTGCAATAGGCAAAAGTAGATAACTGAATGGGAAAACGTTGTACGTTTCTGTCCGGGCCCGTTTAGTACATTGCACTAAGCAGATTCGTTTTTTGGCTGTAGTGAAAAGTTATTGCTTTCAACTTACGTTTTTTCCCGCCACCCATTCATTTGGCAAAATTTTGTGTTCCAATCGAGTAATTCCGTATTTGCAATGGATTTACAGCTCTCTGATATGTAGCTCGTTCCTGACAAACAAAGCAGTGCTACCAATAAGAAAAAAGTGGGATGGGATATGCAATCGGAAAAGGCATTCTGTGAAAACAAATCCGGTGTAATTTCTCTCCTCTTCGTGATTTGATTTCGAACTTCGTCACTTTTTGACCGGTACACCCTACCTTGCTGACTGTATGAGTCATTCATTCGAAACAGCTAAGAGAAAAGAAAATTTATTGAAAAGCGGGGCTCTATTTTGTAATTGACTCTTTTAATTAAAAAAAATCGGAAATCACTAACGACTTATAATTCTCACTTGAGCAAAGTTGATGTTGCTCTGATTTTTCACATTACCTTGACGAGGGTTGTTATAAGTATCTATTTAGGGAGCGAAATCTTCGTCGTCATTGTTACAGATTATCTGCGGTTCAATTTGTATTTTTTTCACTGCTTAACTGAAGCAGACGTAACACACACACACACAAAAAAAAAGCGTTATAGCCTAAAATTATTTTTTGTCCCGAAAAAACCCCTAAATCCTTAACTTAAACACCAAAAAGTTATCTCAATACAAAATTTACAGTTTACTAACTCCCACCATTTAAAATTTATAAGATACAAAAATACATAACGTTGCACGCTGCAAATAGTCTTTACGATAAGTATACTGACAGATATCGGTCATTAAATATTTTATTTTTATTATCTTATTCTCATCTTGATTTCGTTTTTATGGATATCACTCGCAATACCTATTCTAGAAGATTGTCAATCATTAATAGGACGACTGAAACTTTTTCTTGTCCATTCCATTTGTAGAAAACAAACTCAACGAGTAGGATCCAATCGCAGTTCGAAATTGCGAAAAACTTAATTTACAAACTTGTGGCCTAGTAATTTAGCCGAATTAGCCAACACGTAAATACAGCCCTTCTTACAGTAATGATCTGCTCCCTTACGAAAAACGCTTGCAATTCCGACACTATTTTAGAACGACTTCAGTAAATTCGAAAACTAGTCAATATGAATAATTTTGTGCTCGCAGTGTTGCGTGTAAATATGCAATTGAATGTTCTCCATTTAGATCACAATTTCTGTAAGAATTTCTGGAAAAGAAATGGAAATTTCAAATTTCAGAAATTTCATTTTACGTGTGATTCAAAATGATTCAAAAAAACATCCAGCTCCTTAATCTTAATTTCTTCCCGCTGAACTTGAAAATGTTTTCAATATTAAAGCTAAATTCAGAAAAACAGCGTTTAGTTTATACCCGAGGAAGGAACATCCTACCTAAAGTTACAAATTTCTCGGTTAAAACAAATTTACTTACTACTTATTAAATGCTACTTGATTTTAAGCGTATATTAAGTAACAGTAGTTTGTGTGTTTATTCATGCTACTTTTTTCAACCAGAGTTAGTGACTTTTCTAAAAAAAAAGAAAGAAATTGACTTTTGATTTAAATCGTATTCTTTTGATTTAAATCAAAGTTTTATTTTAATCTTCAAAAAATTGTAGTTATTAATTACTTTACATTTACACAACACACACATCTTCACATAATATATTTCATACAGTAGATGAATCCATTCAGCTTATTTTTGAAACTAAGATAAGTTATTTGTATTAAATACATTTTAAAGATATATATGTACGTTTTAATACTTAGATAAGAAGTGATTTTGTTTTATGCTTTGCTTAAAATAAGGTTTCCATCATCATGTAAATTTTAGTGTGAAATGTTTTGTTGAGTAATTAAATTTCTTTTCTATATCAACAATGGTGTACATAAAACTGCAAATTTTTATTTGGTTCTGTACTAATTTGAAGTTTAATTCTCGAGTAAAAGCAAGGTTAAAAGAGTGAAAATCTGTTTTCACACAGAAAGAGGGATCTATGTAGTTTTGCCTGTTGAAGTTAAGATTGTATAAGGTAGTGTAGTTAAATTTAGAGCAGCACATTCTAAAAATGAAAAAACTATCATAAAAATAAAATGAACTGATTGTATTTATTGATTTTTTAAAAAAATTACGTAATTATAATTTTTGTTTTGAATCACTTGATTTAAATCAACGAACTCTGACTGTTACTAATATAAATGAGAAAGGATCAAATAAGCTCTGTGCTACAATACGATAAAAGTGAAAAACCAACCAACTAAAGCAAATTCTGACGAAATAGCTATATGCCATATTTTCTTCAGAATTTGTGCTTTATTTACGTTGGATTTTCTTTTATTTCTCATTACTAATGTAGTGGCAGATTTTAGAAGAAGGTGGACTTGTGTTGCATAGTTTACTTAAGTCACATTTTTCTATATTCCATGAAACCTAAAAAATAAGTTAATGTTTTTTTTAACCAAATGTGAAAATCAAATACTTTGATAATGAATAAAAACCTTTAAGCGTCTTATTTTCAGTCAGAGTTGGGTTTTTCGGGCAGAACAGTTTCTTCCTGAACAAATGTTATGACTCAAAATTCATTCAATAAACACTGGGCCACCACTGTTGTCTACAAAAGCAACTAAAGCTACGATTTTGAAGTACAAATCTTGGCGACTGTTTAACCAGATTTGGGGTAAAAACTTTTTTTTTGCAATAATTTGTAAAAAAAAAAAAAACTGAGACTATTTCAGTGAAGAAACGACTATACACTCTTTTTCTTCTCATTCGTTTTGAGCCAAAAAATTAAAATTCGATAACAAATTTACCTTACCCTTTTCAAAAAAAGAGGGAGACTGTATTTTACCGCGTTCTTTTCTTTTTCTTTTAAAATTAAGCATTTAAAAAAGTTGGAAAATAAAATGTAATAAATACATTTAAGAACACAAATGTGTGATGTTCATATTTTTTAAACGAAGAGTTAATTTTTGCGATCGCAATTTTTGTAAAAAGAGAGTCCTCGTGATTTCAAGTTTCTTTTTTTTTTTTTTTTTGAGCAATCACGATTGCTTATTGTTCTCATTGATTGATTGCTTATTGTCGCACAGACACAAACATACACTCCTACACACACTCATGCCTCTACACAGACACAAACATACATGCCTACACACACACACGAACGCCTACTCACACACGCGCGTACACACACAGCACTGCATAACACAACACGCACACACATACATACATACACACACACGCACCCACACTCATGTGCCTACACAAACTCACACGCGCATTCATACACACACACGCTCGTGATTGCGAAAAACATAATTTGAATTCAAGATGACAAAAATTCAAAATAATATAATTTTTTTTTTCAAGGGCTTTGGAAGAATTTTTGGAAAATTCGCTCCGCGCATGTTTCTAGCCTCAACTGTAAGTAATTCGGCTTACATAATGCTCAGCCAGGATATGTCCTATTTATTAAAAGTATCATTACATTAAAATGATATAATGCTATTTTTTCTTGAAGGAAGACTATTTCTAATTAATTTCTGTATCTGGTGATTATTTCGGAGGTTATTTTTCGTATTGCAGGCTGCTAAAGCAACTATTCTTATAGCGGAACTCAGTGGCAACCGCGTAAACAGCAGGATCGGACTTTTAATGCAATCATGTCCTAGGGTGCTCTCACGGAAGGTCACTGCGACCTTCCACAGCAACAAATTTCTTAATCGGCCATTTTTGTCTTACGATTCGATAAAATCACCATTCGGAAAAATCTGCAGTCCTATTCGGCATTTATATTGTTTTGATTGGGATTATATTCACATATGGATACTTGATCCCTGGGATCATGTATCCCTCTAAACGAAAGGATCAAGTATCCCTAATATGTGATTTTTACAAACATACTTGTTCTATTATCAACAATCAGTGGCAATTAACTAAAAATATGCCTCAAGACTGTCCATACTTTATTATTACACTTCGATATTTTTTTAAGTTGTATATAACGGATAAGGTAAACTTCAGAATGCTTTCCTAAAAAAAAGTTTCCCTTGACACATTCAGACAATCATTTCATGAGCTAAAACAAAAGCTCCTCAAGCTAAAACAAAAACTCTAGTGTTGCCAGTTTTTATGTACAAGTATAACTTTAACGTAATTGTCAGGTTTCAATTATATACTTAATGATTTTGATAAATTTTTGGATGTTGGATTACGTATCCCCAGGGATCAAGTATCCTCGATCTCCCCCATGTATTAATAATTTGCAACTCATTGTTTATTGCATTTAAAGTTAAAACTTTTTTTAGAAAAAGAAATCTTGGACTTCCCACAACTTCCTTCGGTAGTTATTTTAGTCGCATAGCAATGAAGCGTTTCAGTGTGTTATGATGTGTATGAATATTTAGAAATTTGTAACTTGATACATATACTACGGCAGTCTACATGGTTGTGGGAGCATGTTATGTTGAGATTATTTTTTAGGTTGAAGGATTGGGGCGCTTTTTTTCCTTGAAAAATTTAATGAATGAGTTCTTATTTTGCTTTTTTTTAAAGGGTTACAGTTTTTCAAAAATGACCAAACAATCAATTTTTTATTGCTAATTTCAAAACCAAAACGTATTCCAAACACTGGAAAAAAAAGTTTCAAAGCTTTAGTTGAAATATTTAAAAAGGTATGAATGGTTTTAGGTCATGCTCTCTATGTGTTCTTATGCAAGAGAAAAAATTTAAATTGCTTTTTCTCGATAAACTTTTTTTTTTCATGTTATACAAATCCCTAAGAATTTTTTTTCTATTAATGATACAGCTTTAAAGTAAGCTTTTTTGGTAGCAGAATATTATATTTAACAAAACTGTGCATTGCATAAGCATTTTATTATTTACTAAAATGTTAGAGCATGTTATCTCTTAAAACAAATTTTTTACGGAATTTTTTACAATATTTTACGCAATTAACGCAGAATATTTTCTAAAAACTATATAAGCAAATGAATGCACATATTTTCCGAGAGGATTATTTTAATTGTTTAACAAAATAATTTTTTAAATAAGTGCAAAAAAAGCCGAAAAGATTTTTTTAATGAAATTTTCCTATTTTTTTTTTCCAATTTTTAAACATTGGACAATATTAAATTTAAAAAAAAAATATTGATTGCGAACTAAGTGTGCATGGAAGGTTTTAAAGATTAACATAATTTACTTAAATTAGAAAAAATTTTATGAAAGTAATGTGACCCCTTAAGAATGAAGAATTAGTTTTTTAATTCAAATATTTTCAACGAGTAAGAAATAATTCTTTTATCTTTTCTTTAGGTAATTAGAAATTACAAATGAGCATAAATGCGTACTAAGAAGAATGCGGCAGCCCTCCGATGTTTCATTTATCCACAGACGAAAAAAAAACCTGACTGCCTTGTTATGTAAATTGTATTTATAGACTAAAAGAAACGTGTAACAGTTAAATAAGAAAGTAACTACACAGAGTAACCCTAACCATCCCGTTAGATACTTTAGAAACCCCTTTCTTTTCTCTGAGCAATGTAAGACTTGGGAAGGGTGACATTTTTGCTCTTTTTTTTTTATTTTTTTATTTTTTTTAAGTATCTGGTGTCTTGATAAGTCTTGGTGAGGGCACCAAGCCACATTATAATCGTACGAAAAGGTTCGTAGAAACTTTTAAATTACGAAATTCTTCCATTTTTACAGCGTAACAAATATTTTGGCAATTTTTGGTTACTAGTTGTAGGACAAGTTTTGACGATAGATAATTTTGTGTATTCATGCTCACTTTCTCGGCATGGCATCGTCATTTCAACTTTTGGAAGAAGTCGGAAAATTGTTTCTACAAAAGATAGCAACTTTACAACGGAAATATTTAGTGTTTTACATGTATATGATAAAATATTGGATCTTGTAATTAAATTTCAATAAAATAAGTTATGCGGTGTGTGTGTGTGTTTCTTGTAATTTTCAATGTTCGTGTTATGGAGTTGACGGTTTGTTACAATTCTTGTCTTTTCATTTAACAAGTTTTTTTCCCCCGATTTCACTTTAACTGCATACTGGATAATTATGTTTAAGTGTTATCTGATGACTTGTGTCTTTCAGATTGAGAAGGCTGTTGCGTGCATTTGGAACGCGTTTCGTAAAACTGGTTAAGCTTCTAAGTTAATTTATCTGTCGCAATTTTGCTATCTAATATTGTAAATTCTTTATTTGCAAATTGAGTGCACTCGAATCCCCGTATTCCCCAGAAGATTGAAGCTTTTTATCAACCGATTTAAAAAAAAAGGTTATGATTTCGTCTTGCGGCTTTTTATGTATGTTTTAGTATTTCTCCAAGAATACTGGACCGATTTGAAAAATTCTTTTTTTTTTTTTCGGACTTCCCAGATCGTCCCATGTTAATTTTGTCTGGGTCTGATGAAGGGCCCCGGAGAAATCTAAGAAACTTTAAATTTCATACGTTTTGGCTACGTAGACTAGCTTTCATAAGCCGAGCGACACGTCACAGGTCACGTGGTCGAGTCAAAAAAAAAAAAAAAACATTTATTCGGGGGTGAGCAGAATGGAAATTAAGGTCGGTTTTTGATTGAAATCTTTTTCGCGAATACAATACTTCCTTTTTTGTAAAAGGAAGTAATAACGAATCTTACATCACTGAAATCGTTATTAAACTCACTACTATTAAATTATTTTCAAAAACCTTTTTGTAGGAAGAAATATTTACTAAAAATTTGGAATCTAGGCTAAATGTTTTTTCGACATTTTTTTTTCTTTTGCATATGATGCGATACTAATCAAAAAATAAAGCATGTCATACATAATGCGATTCTCTTATTGTATATTTCATACTATTCTATCTTTGTAAAACAAGTAAGAATCAGCTCAGCCCAATACGTTTTTTACCTTCCAGACGCAAATGAAATAGGATCCTTGCCAAACCACTTGATCGTGCGATTTTTAACTGAAAATATAGACTCGGAAACTATTACGTAAGAATGGGTTTCAAAAAAAAAAAAAAAGGGTATTTAGAGATTTTTCCAATCCCCCTCCCCCTCGGGATCCTAAAGTAATTAATGGTCCCAAAGAACATTAAATTTATACTTTAAAGTTAGTTGGATCAAGGGACAAATTTTTTTGAATTGTCAATTTTTTTGCCGGGTGCAATATGTCAGCGGCGATAGGCAACCTGTACCAACTGCCGATCTGCTTTCCAAGCTTGGCGAACAACAAGATCGATTTTGTGGGGGATGCGGCTGATCCTTCGCTCGCTGCGCAACTGGTAAAATCAAAACAATATTTTCCTGCTATAATAATTTGTGAAACATGACAGATTTTATCTGTAAATCCGTAGCCACTGTTGTGGACATATTTCATGAACTTCTTCTTCTTTTTTTTTTTGAAAACAAAAAAATTGTAGCATTTCAAAGATTAGGGTAACGGCCCCAGTTACAGTCATACTTAAGGCGTCGTTCTCAGGTTAACTAGACTTTCTGAGCCTTTTAATGTGTTTGGACTTTTGAAACTATTTTATCCTCATGCAACCTCATCAAATTTTGAATAGTGGTCCGACCCCCTGTAACAGACACCGACAATTCTATTGATACCCAGTAACAGATAAGATGAGGAAAGGATGGGTAATGGACAGAATTCTCCTTTTCTCTTCAAAATGTGCAAAAATTCTGAATTTTTAGATCTAAAACGTTTTTAAATTCAAATGACCATGAAACACAGGCAGACCTCGTGGTGAGTGTTGCTAATCTTCCACCACTGCCTTTTAGAGCTATTATTTTGAAGTTCAGACAAGGTGTGGCAGTGACCATTTTTGATTTTTCTAATTTTTTTACATGTCAAAGTAGGTCATGAGAAGTGAACATTCTGAAATTTTTAGCCTCCCAAAAATATTTTTTTGCTCGTTAAAAATTTTTGAGGTTTTGCAGCGCTTTTTTAGAAAAATTCTAAAAGTCGCATTTGAGTGCGCTTTAGCTCTTTACAGAAACACCACCCCACGGTTATACAGTCGACACTCGATATAACGACCATCTCCGTCCCAGAGAAAAAGGTCTTTATAATGAGTGGTCGTTATAAGAGGTAGAAGTTAAAAAACATATATACATGCATCATGCATGTTACGTTGCTCCAATAAAATTGGCCCAGTTAAATGCCCAAGGTATTTTTTATCATAGATATTTTGAAAAAAATAATGGGTGAAAAATATTGTGACGGATTTTAAAGTAGAAAATACGGGGGAAAAAACTGATTACATACTTAAAAATCATTTACTTAAAAATCATACTTAAAGTCATTTATTTTCTGAAGATAAAATCAGAAACACTTGTTTGCCTTTTTAGTGCACGTGATTTTTGCAAAACATAATTTTCCATTTCAGTTATAGATGACAAGTAGTGTTTTTTTTTTTTTTTTTTTTTTTTTTTTTTGCCTTTGAAAGAACATTTAAAAGTCCCTTGAACATTCGAAACATTTTTCACACTTTGGTCTCAATTTCTTCTTCATCTGATCATGATACATCAATTCATTTTTGTGCACCAGTATCGAGAAATAGTTTATCTTCTGACAGATGCTCGACACATTCTAAATCAGAATCGATGTTAGCATAATTGTTTATGTTTAACGCTTCATAAAGTTTAATTTTCTTAAAAACATTTTACAGCATTTCATCTTCTTCATCGAAATTTTCATCTTGGATTGCTTGACTTCAGCAAGTTGCTTTTGCACTTCAGCAGTAAATTCCATTTCCTTTTGCTTTTCAAAATCAGCATGATGAAAGCAATTCTTGATCATCTTTTCTGAGGCTTCATTCCATGCTGCTTCAGAGAGATGCAAAACTGTAAAGATCTTAAAAACCACGTGATCAAACGCCAAACTAACATAAAATGTGTCAACCCCTTTTCCTTCGGAATCTGGAAATTTCACTTTTTGCCCCTTCATTTTTTCTGTGCTGTTTTGAGTAGTAATCCCCTTCCACTCCCACCCCCTCTCAAAGTTGGATTGAACACTGAAGACTACATGCAGCTGTCCGTAAACAATAATCAAGTTTATTTCAAGTTACAAATTTGCTTTATTGGAAAAAACACCGGAAATAGTGTCCGCTGAGTTCGGTCGTTGTATTGGATTAGAAGATACAGAACGGTCGTTATACCGAAAGCAAATTAACATTAAGTTCATAGGGACAAAGTTCTGGCTTATACCACTGGTCGTTATAATGGAATGGTCTTTATAATGTGTGGTTGTCATAATGAGCGTCGACTGTATTTATATTTATTGGTTGTACTATATTTAGTGATGATGTCTTCATAGTTATTTTGGTTGGGGGTTGTTGCTATCTTCAGATTAGAGGTCGCAAAGTATGGATTTTATCCGTTTTCGCGCAAGTTTAACCTGCGTTATTTCCCCCCAAAAAGCTACCCCCCCCCCCCCGAAAAAAATGTGACATATACTGAAAGTTTATACTATGAAGAGAGTAAATAGCAGAAAATTTGTTTCATATTTAATTTTTTTTAGGAGAAAAATGCCCTGATATTTTTCAAATTTTCAAAAATTGTGCTTTTTTGATCGCAATTAACTCAAAACAGCATCACTAGGAAAAAAACCTTTTATATATTATGGTACCTGGCTATGTGTAAAACATCATGAAAAAGAAAACAGCATGGGATCTCTTCTTGTTTTGTAGAAAATAATTTTTTTGCAGCTTATTTTATGCGTTTTCTCGTGCGTAAAACGTGTGTTCAGTATGCAGATTAGATCTGCTAAAACTTAAAGTATGTAGTAGGAATGTATATATGTGTGAATAGATAAAGAGAAAAAGACTAGCAATACTTTATTTTTCTGATTTTTACAAATTGATGGTATTTTAATTGCAGGTAAATCAGAAATCGATAAATCGATATTATATATATATATATATATATATATATATATATATATAGAGAGAGAGAGAGAGAGAGAGAGAGATTTATCGTATCAATCCCAAAATAATTCTTTTTTATTTATTTCCATAGCAGTGGAAGAAATTTCATGAATAATATCTGCTTCACTTTCCTCTAAATGTCTATTTTCTATGTAATCTTCAAATACCTGTTCAGAGTTCTGTTTCTTATGGTCTTGGTCAGGCATCTACCAGTCAACAAGGAGAAAACAAAGAAGAAAATATTTTGTCAATCTCATGTGAGGGGTGGGCTCTCCCAGCTCGTAAAAGTACACGATTTTCAATGAAACAAAGAGAGTTTCTTTAATAAAAGTTCCTTTATGGTGAGAAAACCGGGAGAAATCAGACGCCCGACCAAGTAGAACGTGCAATGAGAATAGAGATGATTGAAGACATTAAAATATTCCAACCGAACAATATCTGACAAAAAGTCAAATTCAAGCTGCTTTTATCCCATATACAAAGCAAAGAAAAAAAGAAATAATACTGATTAATCAAGAACCGAAAACCTTTTCGAGGAATTTGAAGATAACATAAAAAATAGACATTTAGAGGAAAGTGAAGCAGATATTGTTCATGAAATTTCTTCTATTGCTATGGACATAAATAAGAAAGAATTATTTTGGGATTGATACGATAAAACGATAAATCAATATATATATATATATATATATATATATATATATATATATATATACATATAATATCGATTTATCGTTTTCTGATTTACCTGCAATTAAAATACCATCAATTTGTAAAAATCAGAAAAATAAAGCAGTGCTAGTCTTTTTCTCTTTCTTTATACATACATATATACATTCTTACTACATCTTTAAGTTTTAACAGATCTCATCTGCATACTGGACACACGTTTTACGCACGAGAAGACGCATAAAATGAGCTACAAAAAAAATTATTTTCTAAAAAACAAGAAGCGATCCCATGCTGTTTTCTTTTTCACGATGTTTTACACATAGCCAGGTACCATAATATATAAAAGGTTTTTTTCCCTAGTGATGCTGTTTTGAGTTAATTGCGATCAAAAAAGCACAATTTTTGAAAATTTTAAAAATACCAGGGCATTTTTCTCCTAAAAAAAATTAAACCCCAAACAAATTTTGTGCTATTTACTCTCTTCATAGTATAAACTTTCAGTATTAGTCAGGGTGCCATTTCAAAAAGCTTGTTCCGAGGTATGAATAAAATGTTTTGACTGTTTTTGATAGCTAATGTTATGTACATTTCAGATTCGATTGATGCCACTTTGCCAGAGTTGAGCATTTTGAGTAATTCAAGATGGCATCCAAGATGGCGCCCAAAACATTGAAAATTTTGTTATAAAGCAACATTTACTTTTAATATTTCATTATACGGTCGAACCCGCTATAGTGGACCGTCTGCGTACCCAGGGTTGTCCTAAAAAATGAATGTGACTGGGCGAATATTCTTCGATTCCTTCCCCCCTCCCCCAAACACTTTTTATAAAGTAAGTTGAACATTTAAATGCCTTCTTTTAAAACCCCGAAAATCGCATTAACAAGCTGTTTAGGGCTTGTAATCGTGTGATAGAAAAGTACCGAACGTTATCATAACTTAATTTTTAAGCATAATTGAACACGTAATCTTAAATGTATGTATATCTTACAATAGCAAATCTAATGTTTGAGCATTTAAAAATTATTTTTGTAAAAAAAAAAAATAATGATAATAATATTTTAGAAACTAAATTACAATGCATCAAAAATTTAGTTTACGGCCTCTTCTCCTATTTTAGTGCCCGGGGGCATCGCCCCGCTCGCCCATTTCTTCCGAAGGTCGTATGTGAACCCAGCAGTAAGTCCACTAAAACAGATGGTTTACTATAACCAAATCAGTATTTCCTTGCATAGTTTCCGACTGACTGCTGCTATCTTCAATATATTTGATAATTGTAACCTTATTCTCAATGGAAAATGTTTTGCGTTTTACAGAATTTAAAATTTATACATATATTGTCTGAAATCGATTCTAAGATAATGAGAAGAGAGTTACTGTAAAAACGGGGAAATTCATAGACTGTTCTACTTTCCGATTTTCAAGGGTTTATTTGAGGGAACAAAAGGGTTCTGACAAATTGCCTTTACACAAAGAAGAAAGTAACAGAAGAATCAGTCGTGATGTTGTTGATAAGGAGAAGTTAAGGAGAAAACTGGAATTGTGTATTCAGCCTTTAAATCTGTAAGAGCATCCTCAAGGATTGGCAAACATTGTATCTGCAAAAATTGTAGCAGCTAAATCAGTTAATGTGGACAATGCTTATGAAATGACTAAGATAGCAGTACATAATTTTCAAGAAAGTCTCCCAAGTGTATTTCATGTCAGTTAAAAAAGAAATTTGTTGTACGCATGGATGAGGATAAAGAGAGTAGCAAAATTTCAACCGAGTTACAGATGGACGCTTCTCTTTTTTATTCCAAAATTATTGCTCTCCAAGCAAACAGAGATATAAAAATAACAGATGTCTTAAAATACGAATTTTCTTCTGTGCCTCCATCTATGTTTAAAGACGATGGAAACATGAGAGACGTTGTTGGTATGTCTACTTAAATAAACATTATAAGTGTATTGCAATCTAATAGAAGAAGTAAGCCACCGACACTAATAATCGTTGACGGTTGTGCTTTACTGTGGGTTGTGCATTGGCCTGTTAGCCCGGTCAATTTAGACATAAAAATAGTGATCAAATAGTAAAAATTCCGGGAAAGCTAAATTTTTGTAGAGAACTTGGGTTTAGCATTACAAATAAAGTGCCAAAAGTCCCCGTCGATCCCATGTGCGCTAAAAAAGTTATTCGGGGTCAAAGGTCAAAATTTTAGGTTTTTTGGATTTTTCTCAGAAACGGTAAGTTTTATCGAAAAGTACCTCAGACCAAAGTTGTAGATCTCAAAATCTTAATATATAAAAATCAATGTCCTGAGATATATATATATATATATATATATATATATATATATATATATATATATATATATATATATATATATATATATATATATATATATATATATATATATCAACGCACAGCCGAAACCGCTGAAGCTTCAGACTTGAAATTTGGCAGGCATGTCCGCATGATTACAAAAGTAACCACTAAGAAAGGATTTTTCGAAATCTCAATTAGTCCGGGAGAAATTAATTAAAACCCCTTAATTTCTGCGAAATTAAAAACCTGTCATTGAAATTCAAATCCCTTATTTTCGAAGGCTTTCCTCCATTCAAATCATTATTCAGTACTTCATCTCAACTTTTGGTCGATAGCAAACTATAAATTTGATATTGTTTTTGTTTCTCACGTGATTCTTCGTGGCTTTTCTCAAGTCAAATCATAATGTTTCTGTCTTTTGCTTTTATTTTTTCAAAACTAGAAACGAAGTTTTTAAGAACATCATCACAGGCAGACTATCCTTTTGAATTTAGAAGAGTGCAGTTTTCTGTTAAAGTTTGCTTTGCAATAACCATTAATAAGTCACAAGGACAGTCATTAAAAGTAGCAGGGATTAATTTAAGAGAAGACTTTTTTTCGCACGACCAATGTTATGTAGCTTGCTCCAAAGCCAGTTCATCAAGCAGTTTTATAATTTTAGCACCAGAAAAAAAACTAAAAATGTTGTATACATAGAAGTTCTAGCTTAAACATAGATATAACAATAAAATGTGGATGACCTCTGTGTTTGCAAAGATAATCAATATTTTAAAAGGATCGTTCATAGCAGTTAAAGATCGGTTAAGGACAAGGGCATATATATATATAAGGAGCCCAGGGTCCCCGGGATCCTCCCCGAATTAGAAAAAGTTATAGGTAATAAGTAATTATTGTAGGGGATTTTCGAAACTAGGTGCACCAAGCACTGTTAACCCCTGCTAATTCCATTACCCGAGCAATGCCGGGTACGGGAATGCTAGTTCTCTATAAAAATGGTCCTTATGATTTTTATCTCCAAGATCAAACCATTTCCCAGATATTGCATACTCTCAAAAGACAGCCAGTCACTTACAAAATCCCCTCTACTCGCATGGCCTTGAATAACATCTGGCTATTCTAATCCGTGTGGCATCGTTCACGTACCCGGAGGTGCCCAACCCACTAAGGGCATGGGCGCACCCCTCAATATCGTGGATTTCCCCTCAAAAACAAGAGCCTTCTCCAAAAACTGAGAAAAATACCCCTCTAACCCCCCCCCCCTTTAAATGTTTTTTGAGCTCTCAAACAGTAACCACATTTCATACAATAAAACATAGTTTGGCTGGCGAGTCGCATTATTAGCTTGACTCCTGACAATGTTTGGCCTTAGTGATACATTGTAGTTAAGATTTCTAGATTCTAAAATCCATCTCTCTTGGTTAGACAACAAACTGTGGTTGACGCTTCTTCATCGAATTTTGCGCGTCGTCTCACTGCACGTAAGGTATTGGAAATCATATAATTCAATAGTTACGCAATCAAGCACCATTTCTTTTAAAGTTTTATCTGATATTCCTTTTTTAAGAAGATGATCCGAGTTTTCCCACTTCTGCTTATCAAAGAACTCAAGTTGAAATCTGGAATTGTAAATTTTCGCTGTACAATCGAATTCTTCAAACTTGTCATCGTATTATGTTTGGATCATCAGCTCTTGTTCTGTAAACTGGTTACTTAGAGAATCTAAAAAATATAACACTAGGTATTGCGGATGACCATCAGAGAATTTGTTTCGGGACGGATTACGACGACCAGTTCGAAGATGGACAAAGAACATTAATAATTCCAGATTTCAATTTTGAAGCTGAGAGAATACTATGAGCTCATTGATAAGCAGAATTGGTAAAACTCGGCAGCCCCCTCTTTCAAAAAGGGGACTTTCGATAAAACTTTGAATGAAATTGCTTGATGGCGTACCTACTGAGTAGTATGGCTTTCAAAACCTCACATGTCATACTAAAGCAGCGAGACGATAGGTAAAATAAGAGAAAGAAGTGTCAGGTGCAGTTTGTTGTCTAATCAAAAGGGATGGATTTATTCGATTCAGATTAGAATCTAGAAATATTAAGCCACAATACCATCAAGCCACAATTTCAATCAAGACTGAAAATTATGAGAAGCAAAATAGTTCAACTCGCACGCCAAACTTATGTTTTATTGTAATCAATGTGATTACACTTTGAGGGCTCAAAACCCATTAAAGTTTCTTTAGCAACGTCTTTTGTTTTAAAGGGTGACTTATGTGGGCTGTTGCAAGCCACATTTATATTTTTAAATTCTTATACTTAACCTTTGTTCTCTATCATAGGTAAATTTGATATTTTGAGCCAAAGTTATGGGCTAAGTGGAGAATTAACATTTTTTTTACTAGATAAGAAATGCTTTTATTGCTCTTTTTTTTCCGTATCTATAAGTAAGAATTAATTAATATGAAAACAAACTTTTACAAAACATAACTTCTAATGTTTTTTCTCTAGGTACGGAGCAACACTGTGTTAATCAATTCTGACACTATATTGGTCAAATTCAAGATTCAACGCATGTGTGGAACTTTAAAATACAGTTTATTATTAAAATGATCTTATGCAATGTGTAATCTACACAAAAAGCCTGCTCTTAAGAGCGATAACATCAAATTTATCAAATTTTGATACTTGATGAAATTATTGTAACTTTTTCCAGTTTTTATGCATTTATGATCAATTTCAAGGCGGAGCCTCAGAGATATTTTTTGCGGTCGAAATCCTTTTGCATAACCAAATATCTCTACAAAAGGCAACTTTTCCGGGTTATTACTTAGCGTTTATCAGATTTTGATTTTTTTCAATCCATCCTAATGAACATATCCAGTACTTCAAAAGTAAGTCCACCTCGCACTAGAGCGGTATTAAGTGAATATGAATCCAGCTTTTGTTGTAAAAAACACTGCTTATTTTGTGGCGAGGAAGCGGAGGAAGAGGCTGAGATGAACAAAACGCAGAATAATCGCAGAAAAATTCTTAAATTTTCTACGCTTGCATTCAAAGAATACCTTGTAAAATTAGCTAAAGATCGTTCGGAGGTGTGTCAAAAGCTGCCCTTGCGCGTTTTAATGTTGAATATGATTTAGTCGCTGCTTTATGAATATTTATGCGATAATTCTGCGCTTTCTTCTTCTCAGCCTCCTCATCCGCTTCACAGCCACAAAATAAGCAGTGTTTTTGAAAACAAAAGCTGGATTCAAATTCACTTAATCGTGCTACATTACGAGGAGGATTTACTTTTGAAGTACTGGCCTGTTCATCCTCATGTTGCAGCAGAGATTGAACTTTTCCGGGTGCATGTATGATTTTCTGCAATTCACGCGAATTGTAACGGACTTTTGACTTCTTAAATAATCAGCATTCTTATAACTTCTCCCGACACTTGCATCGATTAAAGTTGGCATTCCACGACTGCCCACCACAACAGTTTCACTTTCAGTCAAAAGTTTATTGCAAATAAAGCAAAATTGTGACATTTTTCTTAAATATTGATCAACACAAACAGTAGACGCTTGTAATAAATACGTTTGGATGCACGTTTAACTCTAAAAGAAGCATGTACGTCAACCCACCTAGAGGGGGTCATGGCCCAGACTGCGCCATCGAAATTTTTAGGGAGATTGTTGTGAGGGGTATTTTTCTCAGTTTCTAGAGGGGGGCTCTTGCTTTTGAGGGGTTCTCCGCGATATTGAGGGGTGCGCCCATGCCCTTAGTGGGTTGGGCACCCCTGGGTATGTGAACGACGCCACACGGACTAGAATAGCCAGATGTTATTCAAGGCCATGCGAGTAGAGAGGATTCTGTAAGTGACTGGCTGTCTTTTGAGAGTACGCAATGTCTGGGAAATGGTTTGGTCTTGGAGATAAAAATCATAAGGACCATTTTTATAGAGAATTTTGAGATCTACAACTTTGGTCTGAGGTACTTTTCGATAAAACTTACCGTTTTTGAGAAAAATCCATAAAACCTAAAATTTTGATCTTTGACCCCGAATAACTTTTTTAGCGCACATGGGATCGACGGGGACTTTTGGCACTTTATTTGTAATGCTAAACCCAAGGTCTCTACAAAAATTTAGCTTTCCCGGAATTTTTGTTATTTCCATTGTCTAAATTGACCGGACTATGTAGGAGGATCTGTGTATGATTAACTGAAAAATTTCCTTGAAAAAAATCACTGACATGTTGAAAGATGCTCATGTCCACCTGGTTTTTGACAGATACTATGACTACAGCATCAAGAGTGCAACAAGAGCCAGTCGTGCGAAGAAAGTATCAAGGAAGTTTGTGCTAACTGAAACGACACCACTTCCCCCACAAAATATAACGCTGTCCAATTACGACTCCAAGCGCCACTTGATATACAGCTTTTATGTAACTTCATTTCTATAAATGCCTGTAATGTCCCATTTGAGAACCGTTTGGATGTTACTGGTCAAAATACTAAGCCATTTCAAGTACATAGGGGCAACCTCAGTCAGAGAACTGATTTAAAAACAAAACACGAAGAAGCAGACATTGTAATGATTTAGCAGCTAGCATCTGAAACCAAAATGAAAGAAAATTCATGTTATATGTGACGACACTGATGTATTCGTGTTACTGTTATACTTCTACCATCTACTAGGTATGAAAAATGAAGTCTGTATGATATCGTTAAAACCAGGAAGGGCATCAGTAGACATCAAAGAAACAGTTTCAAAATAAGAGGATATAATTTTAAGTTTACCGGCTGCTCATGCCCTGTCTGGCTGTGATTCTGTTGCTCCATTCTATGAGATAGGAAAGAAAATATTTCTGAAGTGTCTTCAGGCTGATAAACTGTTACGAAAATTGGGTCATAAAGAGAGTTGTATGACAGAGGTAATTAAAGAATGCACTCCATTGTTTGCTTTTGTTATGGTGTTGAGGGTGCTACTGATATAACAGAAGTAAGAATTTCTCTTTGGGCAAAAAAAAAAAAAAAAAAAATGGCCAAGCACAGCTACGAGCTCCTTCAATAGCTTCATTACCACCCAATAGGGACTGCTTTGCCGAAAATGTAAAACGGGCTCACTTTCAAACTATTTTGTGGTTATCTGCAAACAGTCCATTATTTCTTCACCCAGATCCAACATCATTTGGTTGGCAAGAAGATGAAATCGACAAAGTTTTTTCCCATTACCATTCCACAAAATACTCGAATTGCTCTAGACTACATTATAACAATGACGAAGTAATCATGCCGATCTAAATAATCCTTCATAACTATGAGATGTAGCTGTAGGGCAAATAATATTTCATGTAGTATAATGTGTCAATGCTTACATGAAGGGGAAAAGTGCTGCAATCCAAATAACAATATAGCTCGCATTGTAAATGAAAGTGATACTGAAGAAGAATTTTAGCTTGATTTTTACTTTACAACTATGTAACCTTGAGCTCCAGGTAACAATATCATATATATCTTTTTTATATCAACTTCAGTACTATCCTTTAAACTGCAACTTTAGAAACTAATCCTTAATGTTAACATTTGAAACATAGTTTCTTGATTTCTTATTCAAAGCATTACAATATATTTTTGTCAACTTGACTCAATAAAGCTTTAAGTCAACACGATTACATACATTTTTCAAGAAAAATGACGTTGTATTCTGATTCCTCGACCTAAAAAACATATAAAAAGATGTATCACATGATAATATCGCTCCAAAACTAAATTTTCACTTTTTGAGCGCCATCTTGGACGCCATCTTGAATTTCTCAAATTGCTCAAATCTGACAGAGTGGCATCAACCGGATATAAAATCTACACAACATAAGCATTCAAAAACAGTGAAAATATTTTATTCATACCTCAAAACAAGGTTACCCTATTTTTGAGCATTTGGCGCCCAGACTATATATGTCACATTTTTTTCCGGAGGTGGCTTTTTGGGGGGAATAACGCAGGTTAAACTTGCGTGAAAACGGATAAAATCCATACTTTGCGACCCCTTATCTGAAGAAAGCAACAACCCCCAACCAAAATAACTATGAAGTCATCATCACTAGATACAGTACAACCAATAAATATAAATATAACCGTGGGGTGGTGTTTCTGTAAAGAGCTAAAGCGTACTGGAATGCAACTTTTAGAATTTTTCTAAAAAAGAGCTGAAAACCTCAAACTTTGGGAATTTTTAACGAGCGAAAAAAAATTTTTGGAAGGCTAAAAATTTCAGAATGTTCACTTCTTATGACCTACTTTGACATATAAAAAAATTAGGAAAATCAAAAATGGTCACTGCCAAAATTTCCGTTTTTTGTCTGAATTTCAAAATAATGGCTCTTAACGTCTAGTTGCAACTGTTGGATATGTTTTAGTCTTGATTGAATTTCATTTCCTAAGACAACTTTGGAATAACTGTTAGATCTGTTCTAACCTTGCAATTGCAGTCCGAGATAAACAAACCCTATGAGCTAAGAGTAAGTACAGAAGAATTTGGAGAAAATTAGTGATTTTCAAACTTTAATAACTCCGGCCCATGATGTCCCTGGAGGTTGAATTTTTGTATATGTACTCAATGGCCCCCCAAGAATATATATATAAAAAATCGTTACCGTAGCCCCCCGGGGGGCTGTGATAGAACCCCGGGAAGGTACAATTGGGGGGGGGGGTAAAAACAGGGGGAAGGGGAGGGGGGTCAAATGGCACAAAAGGCACATCAGTAGGGCACAAGGAATGTGTGTGCGAAATTTCAGCTTGATTCATCAAAGGCTAAAACTAACATAAGTTTTGAAGAAGTATCGGAAGAGACCCCCAACCCCCCTTAATTGCGAATTTTAAAAAAAAATTTGAAAATTTCTCCGAAAGAGGAACCTGACCCTCCCTGTTTTTGTAGGAGGAATACGGATTTTTTTTTTACCCTTTTCCTTAAACAAAGTTTTAAGTTCAATAATTTTCTATGGTATCAGTTATGTCTCAGAGAAAGGGCGGCAAATAGAGAAACCGTCCCGGGCGGCAGAAACTGTAGCTACGCCACGGTTTGTAGTCTGACGTTTTGCCAAAAATACTTTTGGGCAAAAAATTTGCCTTTTCCGATGCATTTTTTCGCAATATTTTCTTATCAAAAATTAATGTAACATTTCTGTCGAATAAAGTATATTAAACATGTTATCCTATCTCCAAACTTGATTTCAAACAAAATATCTAAATATATTTCCCTTTCAAATTGTGTTGACGAGTGTTCAAATTAAGTAATTAAAAAATATTAATTGCAGTGTTAAAGTATTACTGAGCACTGTTTGTTAACATTATTTTCTGAGTTTATGTATGGCATCGCGATTGTGTGGAATAATTTATCGATTCTCAGTATCAAGTTTCTACTCAATAAATAAATCCTTTGTCTTGTCAATGTGACGTCTTCAGAGTAATATATTCCAATTTTTATTCAAAAATCGTATTTAATATTCTAAAACAAAATACTGAAAGCATTTTTGAGTGCTTGTATTTTTCTCGACTCCTTTCGTGGTAAAAACCAAGTCAACGGATTCGAAGTCGGACTGATTTTTGGATAAAGGAGTCGGAGTCGGGAGTATAAAGCTTTAAAGTACCAAGAGTCGGAGTTAATCATTTCCCTCCTTGTATGTATTTCTGCCAACGTTACGTAGTTAGGCTCGTTGCCGGATTAATTTTGGCGGTCCGAGTCAGGAGTCGGTTATTATTTTCCTGATAAATCCACAGGCCTAATAATAATATCATTTGCACTTTGATTTCAGTCATATTTTTCTCTGACTCGCGTCAATGTTAAGTCTACAAAATACTTTATTTTGATTTTTTATTGATACTCTTTTTCTATTTCATGAAACCAAAAATTGAGAGTACGTATATTCGAAATCTGCACAATATTTTTTTATGTTTTGGTGCCAAAACATTATTTTTCACGTTGCTGTTAGCGTTGAAATCTTTTAAGCTGTTCAAAAATTATCCCTAAAATATCTCAATACAAAAAAAAAAAAAAAAAATCCGTTCGATACCTGTTCCATCAAAAGCTTTTTACAATAAGGTTTGACGAAAATCCGCCTTTAAGTTCAATTTCTATGTTGATTTTTAGTTTCACCATCGGCGCTAAAGTTAAGGGTTTATGAACTGTTCAAAACTGAACAGAAATATGTTCAAATCAAAAAGATCCTTTCCATACACGTTCTTCATCAAGAGCTTTTTCTGAAATATTTTGTTTGAAGCAAATGCGTCTTTAAGTTCAGTGTGGGATCTATATTTATTAAATTTTTCAGCAAGGCGCTATGTAATGTTTCTTCGAACTATTCAAAATTGAACGAAAAATTGTTCAGATCAAAAAGTGAGGGATTGAAATGAGGTGTCCTTGCCGAGATCTTTCGAACAAAAAAACGTTTGTCCGAATCGGATAATTCATTCAAAAGTTATTGGGGAGGACACATAGACCGACAAACATACATTTTACCCATCTCAAAACCCTAATTTCTAACTTTTTAAATTTATTTTTCACCTTTCTGGTACTTCACAATATTTTTACGATGTATTAAACCACTTTTTATGTGTTCATTCATTTTTTTTTAATGTTTTAACGAAAAAGTAGGTTAAAAACGTTAAAAAGCAGCCTAAATCTGTCGCGGAGTCCCCCGTGGCAAGGAGGTGAAACGCACTCACTCTGGCAGCTACCTGCGCAACTGTTTTGCATTTTTTTTTTCCTGAAAGTCTCTTAACCTTAGCGTTTTACAAGCAATTTTTTTAGTTTGCCATTTTATTTCAAAGCATTCCATGGGGATGTTTTATAATAACTGTTACGACTAATCTAATGCTGGTTCAACTGGCAGACTATTTTTGGGGTTTTTAGTCTGCGTCACAGACTTCTGAAAAAAAAATCTGCTGCAGGGCGTAAGAGCTAACTATCATTTCGGATCAAAAACTAATTAATGTGAATTATAATAAATATATCTGTCGAAATCCTTGTTAAAAGTTTTTCAGTGAAACTGAAGATCCTCTTTCATTTTCATTCATTAGTCATGAAAACCTCTGGGATCCAATCGTAGGAATCAAAGAATAAACGCATGCGCGAACAATTAATGATCGCGCGGCAATCGAAGTGAAGACTCATTTCGTTGATTCCCCTCGTTTTAGAAGCAGCGCCCGGCTTCTTGTGTGGTGTCGAAGACTTGCCGTATTTCGAAAATTATATTTAGAGGCGAACTGAGGAATTCGGGGTCTCCTTGGAGATGGAAAATAGTCTTTTCATTTTGGATATCTTGGGTCGTCTCACAGTGACGACATTGTAAATTCGCGAGTGACTGGATTACTTCTTGAAAACAGGTCAGAACTTATATTTCTTTTCCATTTATTCATTAGATTAAGTTTTAGTAGTTTCTGTGTCTTTGAAAATGTTTATAGAGTCCATGACATGGTTATCGTATCTTCTAAATTATTTCTCCGCATGTTCTGAACACTCACCTAGGCATACCCGCAAACTCTACTGATTTTTCCGAGAGGTTCTTTCATTTTGCATTCATTTTCCTCCATTGCTCCCCTATAGGAAGGGGGGTTATGGCACAGACTGAGCCATTGATATTTTAAAGGGGGAGAGGGTTGAGGGGTATTTTTCTTTTTCAGGGGGGCTCTTGCTATTGGAGGTTCTCGCGATATTTAGGGGTGGGGGGTGCGCCCTTAATTTGGGGGGGGGGGACATCCTTGTCGATTTTGTATGTAGTGTAAGGAACTTGCACGTAATTGTACTTTGTTAGATAGTAAAAAGTGTTATTTTTCCCTAAATAACATTGACAAATGTGGTATTGCTGTGTGTTTTAATCATCGATTGGACTTTTTTTCAGTAGATGATTTTTTTTTCTTTCAGTATATGATATTCCAGTGTAGATAGTTGCGGCAAAATAAATCTGCCACAGATTAATTTTTCTACCTATTTCCTGTGTTTATTCGTTAAAGTGTAGAACTTGCTGTGTTATATAAGGAAACAATTCAGTAATTACCAATTGTGTTACGCTTAAGTTTATCGGTGAACTGCCTATCTTATTTCGCATTGTTTCTTCGCACGCTCTGAACACTAAAAATTTTTAAATAAAGAGGAACGTTCGTTAATGTTTTAAAGTGATGTTTCATATCTCTTACCTTTAAGTTTATATTTTAATATGTAGCAGTGCAAAATGAATGATCCCCTTTTTTCGGTTTTCTTTTGTTCTTTTTTCCTTTTTCCCTTTTTTTTAAGTACATACAGAGGCTGACAACTGTTATCTGTACTGCTTTTATTGTAGGAAATAACCTATTAATTTTATCTGGTAGAACGGAAATTAAATAGGACTGCCACGAAAAATTTCACTAATAGTTGATAAACATTTGTCAAAGCTATGCAGATATTTAATTCCTTTTACAAAAAAAGGAAGTATTGTATTCGTGAAAATTTCTCTCAAATCGACCTCAACTTCCATTTTACTTACCCCCGAATGAATGTTGAGTTTTTTTTTCGACCTGACCACTCGTGCATATAAATATACCCAAGAACGCATAGACGCCCGAAGTATCCATTTTGACGATTCCAGGGTTAAAGTTTCTCGTGACGTCTGTACGTATGTGCGTATGTATGTCTCATAACTCAAGAACGGTACGTCCGAGAAAGTTGAAATTTGGTACGTATACTCCTAGTGGGGTCTAGTTGTGCACTTCTCCTTTTGATTGCATTCGGGTGTTTCTGAAGGGGTCTTTTCCGCTTTTCTATGCGGAAATCATTGTTAATTTCGATGTAAACTCAAGTGGTGTTATAATTTGGCGGACACTTCGCGATATATCGCCAGTATTTTGGTCGTCAAGTTTTGTTGCCAACTTGGCGACAAATTTCGTGTTTTTTTTAAAAAATCTGGTTTTAATTTGACTATTATTGGTGATATTTAGAGTTGACTATTGAATCACATTAAAAATGCCAATAATGGGGAAATGAAATTAAATTGGAGTAAAAGGAAGTCATGTGATGCACACATCAGCTTGGGTTTTTTTAATTATCCCCGGTAAATTTAGCGATATGTACTTTTTGCTGAGCTTTCGTTGTTTTACGTTTGGATGCATTGCTTAGAAATTAATTTAGCATATTATCACAGATTTATTTGTTTAGATTCATTCATGTGTTGAAATCAATGCTACGGAGTAGGAAGGAAAAAGGGCCCGACTCCGACTCCTGGGATTTGAAACTTCAGACTCCAAATCCGACTTTTTTTGTCTCCCCCCCCCCCCTCACTGGAAAGATTGAAAACCCTTAAAAATTAATTGAAATATTAATTCCTTTTTATGAAGTTTTCGCAATGTATTTTATTGTATACCAAAGATGCATACTAAGTTAGAAATTCAATGTGAAAATTAAATTATCATTAAAACCAAAGCGAGATACTTAAAACTACCATGGTATGATTAAAAATACCATTTAAATAAATGTAAAGGATTAGTTTGCTCCTTTTTATGTTTAACGAAGAAAAAAAGCTTTCTGGCTAAGTCAAACTTCTCTTCGGAGGGGGCGGTCCGCCCCAGGGGATACCCATCTGGTGGTTGACACCCCAAGTGAATTTCAGAGTTTATAAAGGATACTAACTCTTAAAATTTTGAACTATAAATCTCAAATTACAGTTCAGCTAACAATTTAAACGAAAATAGGGCACTATATTCTAGGTAGAGGCCCGTATACATGCACTGCTGTATTTTACACAAAATGCGGTGGTATGCAGCTTTGTACTAATAGCTTTTACTATACCTATATTTTTCTTCGCTCAATTTTGAAATTAATGTTATTGACTGCTTATGAATTAACCTAAATGTGAAGATTTTCCGATTAACTGCAATTATTGAGTGTTGTAATCATATACTTATTTTGTTTCATACTTTTTAGTGATAACTTAGCTTATAGAAATAGTCTTTAGATTTAAAAGACATTTGATATGTTTAATCGGATTTTTGGGATTCGTGCTTTCTCGCCCAAACTTATTTGACTTTGCCGAACACCCCCAGAAGTTTCCACCCGAGCTACGGGCCCCGACTTGCTCAAGGGATACATTTCTTTTTCAATGTTATAACTGAGATCGAAGTAAAAGATATAATTTTTATTTGAAAGTGATTACTTAGAAAATGTTAGGCAGCGAAAACGCTTGCTGACCGTTGCTTTTACTAAAATTTAAAAAGAAAAACAAGCAAACTAGGGGACGACGTAGGTAGCTATTACAGAAAGTTCGATTAACAATAAAGCCAGCTGTTTGCCAATGGCAGTCATTTCTTATTAATAGTCCTATATGCATATAATCGAACCAATCGGTAGTCGGTTTTTAGAAATTGCAAAGAGATTCAGTGAAAATTAAAGAAAAAGTCGGCATGTTTCTAACGACTCCTGTACCCCAAAATCAGCTACTCATACTCCACTGCCCTGGTTAAAATACATATGATTTTTCACTAAGTAAACATTAATGAACGTGTAACACATTTTTCCGTCGAATATTTACCCTATGGGCTGAAAAAAAGAGCTAGGGCTGCTTTTCATCGGTCTAATGTAGATGAGGTACGAATATCCACAATTTTCTTGTTAAGTAACATTTTATTGCGGTGTTATAGAAACCAATTGAATATTTTAGCGGAGTAGTAATTCAGTTCGATCTTTCGATGGGTTTAAAGTCCTCTTCGGAACTTAATTATTTTCGGAGTTAAAACGGTTTAAAATTTTTAATTTCTTTTACATCGAAATTAAACTTGCATTTTTTTTATTTGCCTGTTTATCCATTATTTAACGAAAATAATTATATACGAATGAATTTGTCAAACTTATTACCTCAAAATAATAGCAGATGCATCTGTATATGGATCATTCTTCAAAAAGTAACTTTTTCGTCACACGCATTTTCCAGTAAAAACTTTAAGGGACAATTTAACAATGTTTTTAATTTCTTCAAAAATATATAGTTAAAACTGCCAACAATTTTTTAAAATTATCATTTTATTATATTTTTGGTTCAGAACATGTGAATTCTCACCTCCGTGGCATGTCACATCTGGTGACTGTTTATGTTGCTTAACTTGTTTAATTAAAAGTATGTTTATTTACTATTCCTTTCACAAGTACCTCAAATACTAAATATTTAAGTATATTTAATTTTTTGGAATTGTCTTACAAATTCTCGCCTCCGTTACCCAAACACAAAAGGACATTTCTCCGAAACAGATGGCAGTAATGACATCACCTTTTATTTCCCTGATACAAGGCACAGTTGTTTATTTTCATCCATAAAGAAGTTGAGATTTTTGTTGAAACACAAGAAGGTAGATTTTGTTTTAAAAACAAAGTGTGGTTATTGGGAGTTCTCACCTCCGTGAACTTGAATTTCAGAGATATAAATTAATGTAAAGAAAGAAGTGGCACATGTTTCCATATGCCTAACGTGTACAGATCGTAGCAAAGAAAAAGAAACAATGGCTGAAAAATTCATTAGGCCTATATTAACGGAAAATTCCTTACCTCCGTGAATCCCGCCTCCGTGACAGACTTTTTCAATGTCATTATTTCTGAGATTAGAATAAATGATGGAGGGGAAATACATCAATTTTAGGCAGTCTACCAAAATGTCAAACTTGCTAGTTTCGAAATATATTAATTTTATACTATTTTAAACACAAATTTGAATTAAAAGAATAACTAAAAGTTAAGCCATACCTTAATTAAGATAGCTTAAGATTAGAATCACAAATCATTAAAATAGCTCATTTGCGCAATCAACAAAATTACTATGATTTTTAATTGGCCTATGTTTTCAAACACTGTCTTTTTTTTCTGTGATTTTTTTTTCTTTTAATTTGTGAGTAAAATACTTGGAATTCAGCTGAAACATTATTTATTTACAGTAGGTAACATAACTATTAGGTAATGTAAAAATGGGAAAAAAAAGCAAAAGGTTTTGAAATTGAATAAAAATAGAACAGACTTCAAAAACTGCAGCTGGAAATTGCTCCAAAAAGTAAAAATAATTTATTTCTTTGAACAACATCTGTTACTTTTCAAACATAATTTTTGAAGTCGGCGCAAAAATGATAGGGAAAATGATGTGTAGCAATTTTTCATAAAAACCAATCAAAATTCGAATTAAAACATTTATATCGATACACAAATATATTGTTTAAAATGTTGTATGCGAATTCTATTGGAAGAACCTGGGTCCATTAAAATTTACATTTGTATTTGAATTATGTTCAAGTATGATTTTATCTATTATTTTTGCGCAGACTTCAAAAATTATGTTCGAAAAGTAGTATAGATGTTGTTCAAAGTATGAAATTATTTTTACTTTCTAGAGCAATTTCCAGCTGCAGTTTTTGATTTTTTATTTCAGTTTTTCTTTCATTCTTTTCTATGTAAATGTATTTTAAAAATAGCATGTCACCATTACTAAACTTCACCCTATTTTTCATACTAATCCAGAACATAAAAAATTTTAAACGACTGGTACTAAAAACTAATCCTAATCACAAATGCCAGAGATTGAGAGGTCTACACTGCCGTGGGCAGGCAAAGGGCAGTAACTGCAATGTTTTCATTATTTCACATTTTGTAACCTATTGTACTTTAGTTTTGTTGTACAAGCTTGCTTATTTGGTTCCCGCTGAAAAAATGCAATTCCAACATTTTCCTATTGTTAGTTTAGAATCCAACGCACATTTCTTCAAATATCTCACTCTTTTCTGCAGATACTGCCATTTATCTGCCCACGGCAGCACATACGAAAGACACAGGTCTGAAGTTCATGCATCGTGAGTTTTTTTTTTTTTTTTTGTAATACCCAACTATCAGCATCAAAAAATCTGAGTGAATGACATCACCCCTAACTTTTACCTTTCTTAGAGAAGGATTTTCTTTTTTCAAAATTTATATGGGACCAACTTCATCCAATAAAAAAATTATCGAAATCGGACTATTCTGTGAAAAGTTATGCGTGGTCATACATAAACAAAATATATAGGTTGACTTGAGAACCTCCACCGTTTTTTCGTAGGTTAAAAATATTTTTGTTCAAAAGTTGCACAATCTGGAGAATGACCCATATGAACTACAGTTCCAAACTGAATATTCTAACTCTAAATTTAGATCAAACAGCACTTCAGTTTTACAAAACAAATTTGCAAGTAATAATACATTTAATATTTAAAGTTATAATTTTAATTGATTAAATATCACAATATGGTTGACTTTACCTAAAATATTAACATTATGATTTAAAGTGTTGGAATGGGCTATCTTTCATAGTGTATAGAGGAATGGGGGGGGGGAGGTTTATTTTAATTTCATAGGTAAAATGACTTTTTGCCCGTGTTTCTCTGCATAAATATTAAATAATTTCTACTTAACTAAGGTCATTTTGGCGGGTGTTTCCATTTGAAACTAATTTCCTAAAATTGCGTTCTCATTCTTTTCCTTTCAAAGAAACTGTTTAATACTCTAAGCTCCTGCTCGTTATTTTATATTGTTAACTACGGCGCTCCCCCCACTCGCTTCGCTCGCCAGCTCAAAATCGCCACCTGCGTTGGCTCAATGCCGCTTGCGGCAGGTGACTATTTTAGTGCTTAAACCCCTGGATATCCAGACCCTTAAGGTTCAGGAGGGTGCGGGGCGAAATGGCTTTCCCAGGATGTCCTGTATCCCAACGGGTATTAATATTGACTTGGTAAGCATTTACAGTCGGAAGGAGATAGGTTTACAGACGCGCACAACTTTTAACAGTGTAGATTAGTACATGCAATATGCCAGCCCGGATATCATATCCAGAGACTGCAGTTTTGTTCTTAGAAGAACTCATCAGTCTGGAATGAATAACCGTGCTGGGGGCAGATGTCATCTCAATGAAGCTGAGAGTGCCAACAAACTGGCAGATAATGTAAATTTATTTCACCTGCGAGCATGGTGCGGTTCAACTTGTTAATTGAAGGTGAAGTTTGGGTGTTTAGCAGTGTTTCTGCCCGTTTCTCAAAGTCATGACGATATAGGCACTTACAATTTTCGGTGTTTTTAAGAGATTTCTAAGATTCTACTGAAGACCGTACAAAAACTTTTTGACGGTAAAAACAGCTGTTTTGGAGATACCATAAGCCTTAATGCAGTGGCGTCGCTACGGGGACAGGGGGCGTTCAGCCTCGGGTTTCACCCGCCTGGGGGGTCGCACTCAAAGTGAAATTGCTTAGTTTTGAAAAATATGAAGCGAAAATGTTTTAAGACCACAACTTTAAAAATTTTTCCGCGGGGGGGTAGGGATCCCCGGAATTCTTGTCCCCCCACTCCTCATCACAGGAGTGAATATTATTCTCAGGATCAGCTTCATGTTGTCAATACCACTAAGTAGTGACTTTCTCTTAAATTAAAAAAACTGAAACCCATTACCTTTCCTTTACTGTTTGACATAAGTTTGAAATAATTAAGAGGCCATCGATTTCAAACACCCCCCTTTTGTTTTTAGCTCGGGACGGCTCTGCACATATGCGTCTAGGGCAAGTTGCATAAAGAGTTCATGGGCAGTTCTCAAAAGGTGGGAACAAACACAGACCTCAACTTTGAAGCTTCAACACCAAATAACTTTCATTTTAATTAACTCAAAAATTTTTGAGTTGAACTATAATACTGTATAGAGACAAGAATTGACATAAATTACGGAAAAAATGCTCTTCAAATGCCCTTAAAAAAATATTTTCTTTGCTAAAAGGCACAATTTTGGACATACCAAAACGTTAACTGAGCAATTGTACCACAAAAAAAATTTTTTTTTAATTATTTCCATACGTTTCAAAAAAAAATTAAAGGTATGAATCTTACACTGAATAACTTTTTGTTAATATTTTACACAAATAACAAAAGTAAAGATAGATTATTTACTTTGTAAACGATTTAAAAAAAACGTAAGTTTGAAATTTGATGTATGTCCAACAGTTACGATCTTTACAATGCTATTATTTGAGAACTAAGTATATGATGTTTTCGTTTTAAAGGTATTTATCGATCTTCAGAATCAATTTTTAATTGTTTTAAACTGTTTTCATAAGCTTTTATGCAGTATCTTAGAAGAAAAATGATTTTTCTTAAACATACATGTGAGATGTCCAAATGGCGTTACGATCTTGACGCCGATAATTCTGTCCGTTTATTCATAATTTTTGATGATCCACTGTCTTCTAACCTCAATAAAAAAGGTTATTATAATGTTATCTTCTTTAATCCATTGGTATTTTGCATAATTAATACGTTACACATTGAACAATACATAAATTACAGTAGAAACATGGCTGATTATGTTCGTAACAAAAGCCATTTTGCGCTAAAATCGCCAAGCAAGCCTCCGTTGGCGACAACACAGCGTACGATAAGCTAAAGGTTACCAGAGGGGAATTCCAGTTTGACAAATGTAGTTTAATTTTTTAGAGTTAAAAAAAATCGTCTGCAGTTGATTTGTAAACAAATATCAGTTGGTAATTTTCATTCTGTCTTGAGATTTGAGAGATAGTAAGCTTTTTGAATTAACAACATGTTTTGAAAAAGTGCTTTAAACAATTTAATTAAGTTCTTTTATGGAATTTGTATTTATATGCTTTTTAAAGTCATTATTGATTTTTAATACCTATCTGCAAAAGGATTTATTGCAAAGTTTAATGCTCACACGAGATTATATCTCCTAGAAGTAGAACAAAAAGTGAGGTTCTGGTAGAAGTACATTCTAAGTTTGGAAAATATCTGCAGAAATGAAAGTTAATAATCCAGAGAAATACAAATGTTATTTAATAAAAGAAGCTACGAGTTTGTATAGTTATTTCCATGAAGCTTTTTTTTTTTACCTTTCATCAACTTCAAAATCATTCCAAAACTTTATTATATGTAAAGAGCGGTATGTATAGCCATTCAAGTACTTCATTAATATCCTCTTTATTATTAAATTTCAAAATTCAAAAAGTAGTAAATAAAATTTTCATTGGAAAAGTTAAAAATCAGATTAACGATTGTCAAAAATGGTGAAACTTACATTATGATGATGTCCAAAATCCGTTACCTACAGGACAACAATGTCCAAAATCTGTTACCTACAGACAGCTGATTTAATTTGCTAATTAACAATTTTTACAAATACCTGCTGTCTTTTCATGTTCATATATTGTGTTCTAGGTATGCATGCTGTAGAATAAAAGCAAAATTGATGTCAAATTTGAAAATTTTTGAAATTGCTCAAAGTTAACTTTTTTGTTCCCACCTTTTGAGAACTGCTCTCATATCTCTTATGTCTTTTGTACATTAACTCACTTAAAATTTCGTTGTACACAAAGGCAGTTGTTTCCGAAAATTGTATGAATTTCATGTTTACGTAGAACATTAAAACCTTTTACTTATTAATTTCATTAATTCTTATTTGCCTTTATGAGGGGGTGGGGGGGTAACGCCACAAATTACCACCCCGGGTGTCACCCATGCTGGGTACGCCGCTGCTTAAAGCAAAAACTTCACTTCTATTGAATTATGAACATATACAGATGTGAAAATTTCAGAGTAATATGTAAAATAGTTTTCTAGAATTCTTTTAAATTGACCTCTTGAGAAAACTCCGTTTGAAAGTAAAATTGTACTTACATTTTGATACATTCCTGCTCTATTAATATTTAAATTGAATGACTTTAAATCTACATAGAAACAAGCATTTGGTGTCGCTTCAAAGCTCTTGATTTAAATATTTTGAACATGGAAAAAGATTTTTTTATAAATGTTTTAGGGTACGAACTCCCATTAACAAATGAGGACTATTTTATGAAAAGGGAACATATCCATTTTCCGAAAATGTTCAGGAGGTGAGAAAAACGAATTAGGGTAAGAGCAAAATAGTTTTATCAATTTCTCAGAGTACAGAATTGAGCACAAAAAAAACAGCAAAGCATGGCCTAGAGTAAGAAATGTTTGTGTAAAAAAAGATATTGCCATTTTAATTTTGGATAAGTTGATCGAAAACCTGAATTTTCGATTCACCAGACTCTAATATTTCATCTTCTCATATTCTCTTACTATCGAAGTACATGAAACTAAAAATAGTGGATTAAAATTTGAGGATTTTGGATATGGTGTTCCTTTGGATCTAAAAGTCTTCGCACTACAGATTCTTTCAGGATATGTCCCCTTTTTTTTTTTCAAAATAAAACGTGCAGAGGACGGATTTGCTATCTTTTGATCAAAAAGCCACACTTTACCCTTAAATAAAATAGGATTTTTCACGTGTGGACTTCTTGAAAGTGATTTGATGAAGGTCATCTGAAAGGTTTAGAAAATGTCATAAAATGAATTCTAAAAAGTGGGTATGTTTCCTTTTGATAAATTACTCCTCAAATGTTTCGAGTGATCTGCTTCAAAGGTTGAAATGTCAACAAAAAAAACTCTTTCAACACTATTAAATGACCTTAAACTGTAGTTTGTAGATTATTTCGACTTTGAATCTTTGAAATTAAAATATTTACCCCTGTTTTTTCAAAAAAAAGTCTTGACACATGACGGAGTGGCAGCGCACGTTTGTTTCTGTTTGTGACTCACTAGGACAAACGTCATAGATTTGAGCTTTTGCTTGAATTTTTAGTATGCTTCATAAGTTTTGCACATTTAATTTTTTCTTAAAATAATTTCGTAACGTTAGTTTTAGAACTACTAGGTGCTTTAGCCGGCGTTGCACGGTCTTCCTCGAAAATTCAAATTCCCCATAATTTACTATTATTGAGATGTATAAAATTTTGTTCTAAGAATTTTATGGCGAAAACCAGGTAAGAGGGATGTTGAATCCCCCCCCCCCTTACTCTTACGTGAATTCCTTCAAGCGAATGCCAGAGCATCAAAAGACCTATGTGCTAAATTTGGCAAAGTTTCGAAGTAAACTGGACTTGTATCAATATTGATCTGCGTGTGTTCTTTATACGAGTGCAATGCAACTTCATTTTCTTTAAATGATGACACAGTTCTTGAGAAAAACAGATTTATTTACAACCATGTACAAGAAATATAGTTAGCAACTGTTAGATTAACCATAGCAATTAGGCAAATATCAAGTAATACCGTAAACTCGACGATAACACGTATTTACATCAAAATGCGCAAAAATATACCGCAAAGGCCAATACACTTCCCAAGCACAACGGGCTGAAACGTGATTTCAAAGTTAAAAAGCAAACTGACTCTCTCCCGCATTCGCAAGACGCCCGGCTATTTATAAATCTAGAGAAGTTTCGACAAAATTCTACAACTTTCTACCAATTTCTCCTTTTTTTATTTCATTCACGAATCTTATCAATGAGAAATAGGGGACCGTTTACTTCAGTCGAATGTTAGGGGGTTGTGTGTACATTACAAGAAACTATTTGCAGATTAAGTTACTAAGATAAGTTTAAATGAAAAATAATAGAATAAACGCAAAATTTAGCCAGATTACAACAAATGACTCATAATTACTATTTACAAAATTTGTAACAAAATTCATTTTAAGCCTACTTTCCCAGTAAAAATAAGAAGAAAAAAAAACGAAAGAAAGCTTAATGCATCTTAAATATCGCGGAAATATATATATATATATAAAATGTCGAAAAATTAAAAATTGGAAGGTAGGGTATTGAGATGGGGAAAAATGTTTGACTGCCCCCCCCCCCCCCCCAAATTTTTGAGTGAATATTCAGATTCGAATATATTTTATTCGAAAGATTTCGGCAAGGACACCTCATTCCCATATTTCGCTTTTTGATTTGAACAAGTTATCGTTCAATTTTGAACAGTTGAATACTTAATATTAGTACCTGCGGGAAAATTCAAGGCAATCCCAAACTTTGAGTCGAATATGTTTCGAAAAACTTTGTTGCAAAAAGCTTTTGAAAAAGAGTATGTATAGAAAATCTTTAATTTAAACGATTTTCCGTTCAGTTTTTAGCAGTTCATATCCCTAAACATAAGTGCCTAGGGCAAAAGAATGTAGATCCTGAACTTAAAGGCGGATTTACTTCAATTTTTGTTGGGAATAGCTCTTGATGACCAACTCCCGACTCCTAGAATTTTAGGGCATTCCACTCAGAATCCGACTTCTGTACCCGAAAAGTAGTCGGTTTCTGACTCCGTAGCTTTGGAAAAAATTTAGACACGGAGGGGACTGACTCCGACTCTTGGAAATTTAAAGTTTGACTCCGACTTTATCACAAAAGAAGTCCGAGCATTGGCAGAGTTTCGAACTTAAATGGAAATTGACTGATTTTGACTCCGAGACTGTGGATTAAAAGCCTTGGACTCCCGAATCTGCCTTTTTTAACTCAAAATAAGATTGACTCCGACTCCGCAGCCATGGTTTTTTACTTCACGAAATAATTATTGTGGATATGATTTGTTTTTATTTTCACGCTAAAGTTTAAATTTATGTATTCATTTTTAAAAATTTTTGGCAGCAGTAAAAACCTTTTTTTAACATAAGGTATTTATTTTAATAAGCTTATTTTTCATTTTTTTCTTTCTGAAAATGATTAAAGAATTTTTAATAGAAACGAGGTGATGTGTGCATCAAATGACTTCCTTTTACCCCAATTTAATGTCATTTCCCCATTACTGGCAATTTTAATGTGATCCAATAGTTTACTCTCTAAATATCACCAACAGTGGTCAAATTAAAATGAGATTTAAAAAAAATCGCCAAATGTGACGCCAAGTTGGTGACAAAATTTGGCGACCAAAGAACTGGCGATATATCGCCAAGTGTTCGCTAAATGATAACACCACTTCAGTTCACATCGAAATTAACAATGATCCCCCCCCCCCCAAAAAAAAAATGGGCAAAGACCCCTTTAGAAACACCCGAATGCAACCTAAAGGGGAGGTGCACAACTAGACCCCACTAGGAGTCTAGTAATACATTACAACTTTCTAGGACATACCGTACTTGAGTTATGCGTGACACATACATACGTACATACAGACGTCACGAGTGAACTCGTAATTAACTCGGGAATTGTGAAAATAGATATTTTGCGTGTCTATACGTTCTTAGGTACTTATCAATGTGTGGTGGAGTCGGAAAAAAAAACTCAACATTCATTCGGGGGTGAGTAAAATGGAATTTGAAGTCTATTTTTGAGTGAACATTTTTTCGCGAGTACAATACTTCCTTTTTTGTAAAAGGAAGTAAAAATATGTAGCTGCTTTGTTTGAAAGGTATTTTATTTATTTCTTACGCATCTATTTCTTCAGATGAGCAAGGAATATTTTATTTCTAGAAAATCAGGTTAAACTTAAATAAACTGAATTATTAAACTGAAATAATTTGCGATTTTAGCTAATTTTGAGTAGAGTACTGATCAGATTGTGGAAAGTCGTATTGGTATACGGGGATTTAGGCGCGTTTACTTTAGGACGGAACTTCTTGTTATACATATGGATCAGAAGTAACTACACAAGTTAATATTTAACTTTGTAAAATAATTCAAAAATTGGCGTTGACAATGCTATACAATCGTGCGTTTTTAAATCTATCTTTAAAATTTCCCAGCTACTAAGACAAGCGAATTCGACAAATATCGTTGAACGCTTTTCAGTTTCCAACGGGAGGGTTTGAAAGTTACCTTCTGCTAAAACTGCGCTTTCCTTGAATGAGTACGAATCGAATTCAGATTTTATAAAATGAAGCAGGGCTAATTCGTTACAGTGCGCTCTTGGTCTGGATTCGAAATGCCGTATGACAGACACAAACTGCTGTTCACCCTCTTTTCTTGTGTTTACATTTAAATCTCGGTGAATGGTATTTTCTTGTAGAAAACCTAGTGGTTTGTAATTACAGTAAAATTGAATTTTTAAGTCTTTCACATTTGTGCGTCATTTTGAAAGTGCCGAGTCATTCCTATTCATTTTAATGCAAAAATGAGTAGTTTGTGTCACAATATTTCGGTTATATGCCCCCCCCCCCCTGAAATTTGAAAACTTCATCTTACCTATTGGTTTTTCTTGAGGAAGGAGTTTTTTCAGGTAAGGGGTACGGACAGGATCGCAAAGAGCCAAGGTGGACCCCTTGTCAGTTTTAACGCCGGGCCCCTCCCGACCCCTCCTCCCAAAGAAAAAGGGGGGGAGGAGAAAAAACTCAAAACTGCCTACAAGAAAACAATTAACTCTAAGTGCCACTGCAGTAAATACCAAAAGAATAAATTTTACTTAATATTTACGTTTTCTCGTATTCGGAGTCCCCCTACCCCTATTTTTTCTTTTTTGCGTCAGTGTCGCCGGGCCTCTAGTTTCCGTCTAGGCTGACATGGCCTCTCGTCGGGCGTCACTTAAGAGTGGAGGGGGGGGGGTTACTTCACTTGTTAAAGCTCTAATAAACTTTATTTTTCATGAACTTTACTGAATTAAAATGATCATGGGGGAAAAGGCAATCAGCCTGTCAGACAACTAACGCTTTTAAACCTAATACAATTACCTTTTTTAGGGTATAATAACTTTATTGCATCTAGCATATCTTCATTGTATAACTATTTATAATATTAACCAAAGATATGATTTATTTCGCATGGCAATTTAACTTAAAAAATTCAGTAAATGTCTTCAGTTAAACTATTATTCCACACCAATTGATACTAGTCACATATAAACTTATTTACTATTATATTTGCAGAAATTGGGATTAATAGGGTTATGTAGATAATACAAAATGAGATGCAAAATCGGTCCATTTTTGTAAGAAAATAAATTTATTGCCATGAACATAAGCTTTAATTTTCGAACTTTTAACTGAAGCCATCATTGCTGGAAATTCAAGTCCGTAACATCGAAGTAGAAACAGACTGTTCCGAACTGATAGCGTGTTACCAATGTGTTTTTCACAAATATCTCTTTGTGTCATGAGCTTGAGTTGACTTTTGTAGTACGAAGATAAGTTTCAAGTCATTCTTTTTCCTGTCAAAGTAATTAATTTTCAAAATGTGCTACAAAATTTTTTTTTCCCTTAACTGTCCAGAATGCAGATCTCCTCAGCAGTCATAAAATGGGAGTAAATGTTCACCTTGACCTAGTTCCTAATTTAAAAAAAAATCTGCATCTAATTTGCAGTTAAAAAAATCTATTTTATTTTCTAAATATCTTTTAAAAATTAACTATGTAGTCAAATTGGCCCTTTTCCCGACATTCACTCTTTATGTAGTTCCGAATAAAATTTCAATTTAAAGAGATTCTTTCACAAATCGAAGTGTTTGCGCGCGCACTTCTGCTTCGTTGCTTAGCGCGATAAACTGTTTTCAAAGGAGTCTAAGAATTCGTAGAATTGATTGTTCGCAAGAATGGCAAGTACGCGTTTTGTTTTATTTTACTTTGAATAATTAAGGGGTCAGATGTTTTTAATGGCATAAAGTGTAGGCACGTTAGTTGTGGTTAAGGACAACAATATTGGTAAACAAAAATATCTGAAGAGATAGAGCTTAGTTAGGATTAGTCAAGGGACAAGAAATGAGCATTGTCTGTCGTGGAAAGGCAAAGGGTAGTATCCGTAGAAGTAAGTTTTTGAGGTGTTTGAAGAAACAAGACGGAATATGACGTTTTTTTTCGTGCTTAATTTTCAGCCGAAACGAAACACGCGAGCTTCTACACTAAAGCTGAAGTACAGTAGATAGCAAAATTACAAAATGAAATTTTCAGATACTGTTCTTTACCTTCCCAAGGCAATGAACGGATGGTTCGTCATTTCTTACAAAAAGATGACTTAGAATTTTAATATCCTAAATTGTCTACCTTTCGCGTTTACGTAATTGTAAGTTTTTATAGCACTTCAAAAGAAGGGAAAAAACTGGTTCGTAGAAAAGGGGAAAAAAGGGAAATTAGTAAGTTTCAAGTAATTTCAAATGTCTCACTTCTAATGTAAGTTTTCTTTTTGAATTTGAGTGTTGATCTTCATTTGTACAAAATTTTACCTACTTTTTCTTCATTAGGCTATGCAGAATCTCTTCCCTATTTTCACGTTGGGGGTTAATGTCAAGCTTTGAGCGGGAGGAGGATTCATGCAATTGTGACAGTTTACGACTTGGGGGGGGGGGAGAAGTAACAAATGGTGACGTCTCGCAATTCTGAAAAGTAGCATTAAATTTCAAAATAGGGGAAGGGGGTATGGTGAAGGGTGACACTTTGTGAAACAAGGGGGGAGTCGCTAAAAAAAAGGCTGGCATCATTTATGGACAGTATATTATATTTAATTGTAAAACATAATATCTTGACGTTCTATTTTTAAAAATAGACAAAAGTTAAGAACATTCTTTTCAGCAATTTTTTTTTTCCTGCATAGACATTTTTATGCTTATCATTTTTTTTTTTCCTAATAGGACTTCTTCTTTATGATCTGTTATTTTGAAAAATTTTGTTGTCAGTCTTCTGCAGAGCTGAGGTCAACTTCATAGAGGTATGTGATTTTTTTCTAATATTGTTTTACTGTATGTTATCTAATACTTGTATTATGTGTTCCTAATACTTTACATCTACTAGTTTTGATTATTGAGTTAGTAAAATAAATATTTTAGTTTTCGAATGT